>NC_136482.1:163280893-163298393 GCF_053919585.1 Euprymna scolopes | reverse complement strand
TCTCAGCTCTTTTATATAACTAAGTTACCTGAATTGACTCTTTCAATAAAAGTGTTAAAATAAAGCTGTAGTGTTGTTCTCTTTATGGCGACAAATTTATCGTTCCACCTTTTAGAACACGTGCGATAAAGCATCGCTGTGCAGTATGTTGGGCTATTGAACGTGACCAGTTATGGGCACAAACGCAACAGTAACTCGTATATTCGTTGATAGTCTCATAATATTTATCTCTCGTCGCCATTTTTACACAAAGTGTTGGTCAATTTTCTTGTGTACCTCTAATCGCCTTATTCTCTCCTGGGATTTAGGGAAGTTACTTGATCTAAAACCTAAGCTGATCGCAGCCGATTATAGAAAGGTTAATATTCCGTAGTACAATTGATAAATGAATGTTTTTATCTCCACCCCTAAAACACGCTGATCAAATGTATTCCTTTTCCTTGTCGTATATCCGCTTATTATCTAATTCTCAAGCTTCTTTGATTTCCAAAATGACGATATTGCCGGAATTTTCAATGACGTACGTGTATTCTTTCAGCAAGAACTTGAAAGTTTACTTTAAGGAACTTGGATGTCTACTAGACAATATCAGCGAGTATCTATGGTATTTGTGTTCAGGAGTTTGACAGGATAATCTGGTGCGAGGAGAGCTTTTCCTGACTAATTAATCAAAATCACATAGTATTCGCGGCCTAAATAATATATCTTTGATATAGCTAACGTACACTGGCTTTTGACTTTTTTTTTTACTTTCTTTCTTGGAAGAATGTAATGCTGGGTATGGGGCAGGCAAACCAGCTGCCAACATTGCTCTGCTTTTTATTGAAACCAACCGAGAGCTCTTTTTAGTATCCTCGCTGTTCACTTAACTGAAATTGCCTGGATCTCTTTTGTACTTGGTTCACCAGGAATATTAGTTAGGTAGGACTTAAGGTTCTTCACCATAAGCCCTGTAGCACCTACAATAACTGGTATGATTGATATCTCCCTAAGATTCCAGTTTCTTTTCATATTGCACCTGAGACCTTGATATTTGGTCTGTTTGTCTCTTTCAGCTCTGTTAAGACCTCCATCATAAAGGACGCTCACTTCAACCAAGGTTGCCACTTTTTTTAGTTACGTATTTCATATAACTATGTCAGGGTTAGCAGCAGCATTTTCAAGGTAAGTGGCTGTGCTTGACCTTCCCTTAAGTAATAGACAGCATCAATATGGATGCTCGGCGAACTAGACCAATCCTTGTGCTTGAATCCAGTAAGACTAATATACAACAGAATAAAAGGTATAATATATTTAACTGAACCATTAGAGAGAAGGAAATTTATTTCTTATTTATTTACTGGAATAAACTGATAACAGAGGATTAAAGAGATCTTTAATATTCGAATAATCGAATATATACGAGTTGCTTTTAATAAGTTGCCAATCTTATCTTGTACAGGAATTTAAAATTATCGTACACTTTTGAAAATTCAGTATATCATCTTGTGAGATGACTGACCAACAGTTTATAATTCTAGGTATAAATGAACAACGACAACAGGAATAAGAGTATACTCAATTAAAGCCCCATTATAACAGCAGGCGAATTTCACCAATGTCATCTGAATGTGAGGATACTTTAGGAGAACGGTATATAATAAAATTGAAAACTTGTGAAAATGCCGCAGAAAAGTATGGAATACTTCAGACTGCCTTTGGGCCATCTTGCATGAATCGGGCGTCAGTTTTTGAGTGACATAAAAGATTCAAGGAAGGCAGGAATTATGTAAGGAAGACAGACAGAGTTGACTAGCTAGATAAAGAAATTCATGGATAATGAGCATCGTGTATCATTAGAGACAATAAGTGCACAGCTTGATGTCAGTGACGGAACTGTACACATAATTATTCCCGAGAAACTGAAGATGCGGAAGATGTGTTGCAATTTAAAAACACTATCTTTCATCAATTAATGATATAGATATAAAATTGCCAATGATTTTTTTTTTTAAGTGCAACAGAATGTACATTACATAAAATAAATTCAAGGTAATTTTTTGATTCAATTTAAATTACATTTTTATACCTTACTTTGCAAGATTTATAAAAGTGCACTTTGAAGATAAATAAATTACAAATTGAATCTTGTACCTTTATTTTTAAGCCTATAGTAAAAACATTTTGTTTAACAATTTTCATGCCTTGGATGAAATGCTTTTCCAACTTATATATATATATATATATATATATATATATATATATATATATATATATATACAGGGTGTCCATAAAGTCCGTTTGCACTTTAAAAATTTATAACATTATTTGTATTTGCAATAGAAATAATCTGTAAAATGGATTTGAAAGAAGTAAATCTGTATTTTTTTAAGCTTTTATTGAAGTTTTATTTAACTTTCCACATGCCCTCCATCATTAGCAATATAAAGGATAATACGTTGTGCAGTTCACGAAAAACATTTGCCAAATGATTTATAGTAATGCCTGAAAGCACATTAGTTATTCTAGCTTCAAATCTTCCAATGAACTAGGTTTGGTTACATACACAATTGTTTTCACATGTCCCCATAAAAAATCTAATTGAGTCAAATCTGGCGAACGTGGAGGCCAATGAAATGATCCACTCCTTCCGATCCATTTGTTAGGAAATTCCTGATTTAGAAACTGTCGAACACGCCAAGTGACAAGGGACTCCATCTTGTTGAAACACTGTATCATCTTTCAAGTTTCATTGTTCAAGTTGCGGAATAAAGTAATTCTGCAACATATCTCAGTAGCTGTCACTGTTAATAACATGATCTTCAAAATAATATGGCCCTATGATTCGATTTATTCCCAAAGCACACCGCACATTAACTTTAAGAGAGTCCCTTTCATGTTCAACAGTTTCATTTGGGTTTTCAGTCCCCCAAATTCGGCAATTATGCCTGTTGTCTTTGCCACTAATGTGAAATGTTGCTTCATCAGAAAACAGTAAATTACTCACAAATACATCATCATTGCAAAGTTTTTCATTGAACTAGTGACAGAAAGTTAGCCGTGCATAATAATCCTCTTCTAACAACTGTTGATGTAATTGAATTTTGTAAGCTTTCATATGAAGTTTTGCCCGCAGAATCTTATGCACAGTAGACTTTGGCAGCCCGAGCTCCAATGATGCCCGTCTTACAGACTTTCTTGGATTTGCAGTAAAGGATTCTTCTATGGAAGCAACACTTTCGTCACTGATACATGGCCTTCCAGACCGTGGTTTATCATGGACAGAGCCTGTCTCTTTAAATTTGTTCATCCATTTAACAATGGTGTTCCTATATGGCGCTTTTTTATTGTATTCAATTCTAAACTTTCTTTGTACAGCAATAGTAGATTTCAATTCAGCCAACCAAAGGGCACAGTTTACTTTTTCTTCAATTGAAGCCATGGGATCAAATTGATTCTGAAAAACAAAAGAAAATATTGTTTGCTTATTTTTTACTTATCTAAAAATTGTTACGAATTTTGTGGTGAAAAATTATTCAATAACTATACTTAAAACTAGATACATGAAACTTTATAACATTTTTTACAGATTATTTCTATCGCAAATATAAATAAAGTTATAAATTTTTTAAAGTGCACAGGAATTTTATGGACACCCTGTGTATATATATATATACATATATATATATGTGTGTATATATATATATATATATATATATATATATATATATATATATATATATACTTGCAAAAACCAAAAGAACAAGGAAAACGATTAGATTAGATTTTTATTTTTTCGAATATTTCATTGTTTCGACATCAACTAGACAATTTCAAACTTTATATTGTTAAAAAAAATTCGACGTTCGCATTTCATTAGACTTATTGAAAGCAACACAGTAATTTGAGTCAGTTTACCTGACTTAATTTTTATTGATATATGTACATTCCAACTGGCTAATAGATTTTAATCTATTAAACCTTTGGGAAAAATGTCCTATATATATACTCGCCCCATGAAAAATGAAAGAAACATTCATTCTTCGGGGTTGATGGTACTCGATGCGTATATAATTGTTGTCTTTTTATTATAATTTGAAGAATTCACTCTGAATGACAATAGGCAAGGTTGTTGTCTGGAAATAAGCTGTCAGGTATCTAGTGAGAAATATGTATTTTACACGCGAACATGTGTGGTGCGGATAGACACACACACACGCACACAAATATAAATCTATAAAGTCAAATTGTGTCTAAGTTGCACAGTAACAAAGCAATAAAGACGTCTAATAGCAAATCTGTGAGCGCTTTATTTTGTTCACATCAGTAAAGAATACGACATATTTTGTGTTTCCGTTTTCAAATGTGTTTTGCCAAATGTTTTCCTTTTCGGGGTCGTATTTAATGACACCCTTGACCCCCGGGATTTTTCCCCGATATTCAATTCTGTGAACATTGTTAGCAAGGCGCTCACATATGTTTACATTGAAACCATTACTCCTCATTTTTTTTCCTGCTGGATGTGTAGTCTGATATGAGCACATGTTTCGGGAAGAATGTTTGTCCCAATGTGCCAAGCCCATCCGTTATATATATATATATATATATATATATATATATATATATATATATATATATATATATATATGTGTGTGTGTGTGTGTGTGTGTGTGTGTGTATGTGTGTGCGCGCGCGTGTATGTGTGTGTGTATAATGGTTGTATACATAAGTTTTCTAGATATAAATCCAATGAAACCCGTGTGATTATTAATGATGCTCAGTGGAGGACCGGAGCTCGTATATAGTCTGTTTTTTTATAAAAACATTATTGGCTACATATGTGCATACATGTTTCAGAGTCGTCCTAATTCAAAGATTTCGATAAAATGCTATTACAATATTTCAAAAGCAACGGTGAAGTAATATTTACATTAGTAGTTTGTAACAAACGAACAGATACACTATTATTTATATAGATGGATTAAGAAATCACGTACTCGTAGTTTGTGTCACTTGAATCACCGCTTGCCACTTGCCACTTGAATCACCGCTTGCCACTTGCCACTTGAATCACCGCTTGCCTAAAAATTGCTGACTGTTAAATTACAAATGTTCTATCATCGTAACGACTTATCAATGTGCCTATTGCTTGACTCGAAAAGAAAACAAATAAAACAAACAAAAAAAAACATGACAACAAGGTCTCTACGGTTCAAACCACACGGACTTCGACAGAATAATGTATATTTGCATCGCTTACACATTAATTCTTATAATTGTTATTATTTTTAAGCGATGTATCTATACATACATATGTATACAAGTGTGCAAAGTTCATTTACTTCGGCATCAAGACGTCAACATTAACAAGCAATAAGTGTACAATCGTTTCTGAGACGAATAAAATTACATCATTAGACCCTGATCAGATACAAAATAGAGACCTTAAATATATGATCCAAACCAACACGAGAAAAATGTATTTATACAAATCAAGATTATAGGGAAATACGGCTAAAAATTTCACTTAGACAAGTGTTCGAAGGTTATATCAGGCAAGGGGATAGATTTGTACACACAGGATTTCAATTATTTTATTTCAAGTACCATATACATACATATATATATATATACATATATATATATATATATATATATATATATGTATATATATATATATAATGGTAATTAGTAAAACATGGAGAAAGTGCTCAATACTATTGCAAAGCAAATATATATATATTTTTTACCGTTTTATCTGCTTAGTTAAACATGTTGCGGTTTTTGATACAATTCTGTAACCGAAACATGTGTAACTAAGCATATATATATATATATATATATATATATATATATATATATATATATATATATATCAGCTCATTCCATAAGTTCTGTCCGAATGCATGAATAAAAAAGAAGTGACCAAATGTTACATTTTATTAAAGATTTAACTCCCTGAATATCTATGACTTCCTTCCATCTATTAACAACCTTATTAATTCCATCACTGTAAAATCCTTTTGGCTTTGATTCGTAGAACTCACAAATGTCCGTTTCAACATCTTTCTGCGTTACAAAAGCTTTTCGTTCCAAATGATTTTCTAAGCTGTGAAGCAAATGGTAGTCTGAATGATCAAGGTAAAGAGAATAGGATGGATGAGGAATTTTCTTCGAACCAAGTTCTTCAATTTTTTTTGTGAGGTGATTCTTGCTGTGTTAGGTCATGCATTGTCCGGATGAAACATCACCCCTTTTTCGATTCACTAAAGCAAGTCCTCCCCCCCTCAAACCTTGGTTCAAACGCTCCAATTGCTCACAGTAGATTTGAGCATTAATAACTGCATTTGGTAGTAACAGTTGAAAGTGCATTATTCCTTGGAAATCCTATCATATTGAAAGAAGAACCTAATCTCATGGAGTTCTCATTTCAGCCATGGTTGAGGTTTTTCTGCTTTACCAAGCCATTTTCTACGACGCTTAACATTTTGATAAAAGATCCATTTTTCCTTCCCAATCACAAGTTTATCAAAAAAAGGGGAAACAAGTTGGTGGGAATAGAGAGAAGAGCACATGTCGACTCGGGATTTGAGATTGTTTTCAGACAATTCATGAGCCACCTTTTTTTCCAAAATTAGAAACTTTTCCAACTTGTGTAAGATGACGGTGAACAGTTGTATGGTTTGAGCTCAGTTTTATTGCCAATTTCTCAACTGATAAAGCAAGATTTTCTGCAAGAGTTGTTTTAAAAAACTTATCATTAAACTCAACTGGACGTCCGGTTCGATCTTCAACTTCAAGAGTGAAAACTCCACTTCTGAATTTCGCAAAACATCTTTTGCAAGTTCTTTTATTAAGACATTCTTTTCCATAAACTGAGTGAATATTTCGAGGCCGCTTCGGCTGCTGAGTTTTTTTTTTCTGAACTCATAAAGCATTATATGCCTCAAATGATTCTTAGTCACTTTCATGTTAGTAGGATTCTTATCAAGTATATTTACATGTTATCGTTCTGTAAAAAATCTAATCAGTTAAAATGCATATCAATATAAACAAATTGTTAAAAATACACAATATACTCAATATTTTATTAAGTTTCGTTCAATTTAGAAACACTATTTTATTAAGTTTCGTTCAATTTAGAAACAAATGGTAAAAGTTCGAACAGAACTCATGGGACGACCCCCCACACACAAATATATATATATATATATATATATATATATATATATATATATATATATTTGTGTGAAGGTATATATATATATATATATATATATATACATATATATATATAGAAGGTATATATATATATATATATATATATAGTAATTTATAAAATATATATGGCGATTAAGCTACACTGAATATTCTGCGTTTCATCCACTATAGGATTCGTCAGGCTTATGCGCGAATTCTGTGGTTGTTTCTTGTTTTTATATATGTTGACGATTTTTAGTTAGCCAATCAGCTTTCTAGTATCCACCGCGCCCCTTCCTATCAGCCAATGGGCATGCATTTTATCGAACAAAGGATCTGTTTTAGAACTAGGTTAGTGGTTTATGGTAGACGTTTTTCTTTTTTTATATATATAAAAATATACCTATGTGTACACACATACATGCACTTATATATATATATATATATATATATATATACATATATGTGTGATCGTTTAGGTATATTCATGTTTATTTAATTTATTTATTTGTTTGTTTTCTATTGCTATTGTTAGTTTTAAAGCTATTTTTTATCGCTATCCTAGAGTGAGTTTTATTTTGTGAACACAGTTGTTTGCTATTTCTCGTCTACAGTTTAATAGATTTTGGGGTTCTTTAAAGTACAGGATAGCAAATTTTTCATTGAGACATAATTTACATGGGTCATCTAAATGTCTGCACGTGGTAGCTTGTCTTATTATTTTCCATTCGACTACCGGCGAATGTCCGCTTTCTTTGAGTTCCCAGTATTTATTCGCTAGTGTTGTTTTTATACGGTGTTTTTTTATTGTTGAATGTACTTTTGTGGTCATAGTATCGGGTTTTGAAATCTAAGGAAGTCATGCCTACGAAATATTTCTTGTTATTCGGGTTTTCTTTCGCAAATATTGTTGCTTAATAAACTACGCTTTTTGTTAGACATTCATTTTGGACTGGGCAAAGTGTGCGGTGTCTACAGTTGCATTTATCTTGTTCGTTATTAGTATTTTTATTTATGGTATTGTTGTTCTTGTCCGGGCTTGGTTTGTTATGATTATTATTGTTGTCATTATTATTATTATTATTATTATTATTATTATTATTATTATTACTTTCGTATATTAAATTTATGTGAGTAAATGAAGTAGTTATTATATATATATATATATATATATATATATATATATATATATATATATATACACGGTGCCTACAAAGTCTGCCTGCATAACCTACACGATGCCCACAAAGTCTGGCTGCATAATGTAGCCAGACTTTGTGGACACCATGTATATATATATATATATATATATATATATATATATATATATATATATATTTATATATATATACATACATATATATATGTGTATATATATACATACATGCATATATATATGTATGCATATATATATACATGCATACATATATGTATATATATATATATATATATATATGTATATATATGTATATATATGTAGTTATTTGTCAAATAATAAAATTATGAAGTAGATCTGCTTTACGTTATCAATCAAACACAATTTGTTTTTTTACGGCAATTACCTATAAAAATAAATTGTGATGTACTCTAGCATATTTGTATACGGCCTGGTTTGTCAACTCAGTTCAGTGTGAGATAATAGTGAGACCAAATCGGCACGAAACAGCACCCATTTATGGTGTGTCGAACTAGCTTTTTTCCAAACAAAAGTTTCTAGAGAATATCAAATTCACAAGAGATATGTAATCTTATGTACATCCCGATCAGGAGAGATAAGCATTTTAGGTTTAGACAATTCTTACAGGTCGATTTCCTCCTTCATATGGCTTCTGGTATTCCCCAAACAATGCTCAATCACACGTACCAAATTTCATATACATTTATATTGTTTTCCTATAAATAATGCACTTATTTTCATAGTTATCATGTTTTGGACAGTCGTCTTTAACTTGGTTGCTGTTACGTTAAAAAAATTCACACGTCAATAATTTTCGCCCTTCTTCTTATTAATAAGTGCAGGAGTCATCTAGCGAAGTGCATATAGTACAACGACCAAAATATCAACCCTGGGTTTAATAAAAGAAACAACATAACACCAATTCATGCAATACAAAACATTCCTTCATTAGTTGTCACGTAGTAAATTTAGACCTGTTGAGGACGGTGTCGCCTGTTATTGTGGTTGGCGATCTCGTCTTCTATTGTTAAGTAGTAGATTGAAGTCATTTGTGGCCTCATATGCCAATTAATTACGACACAAAGTACACATATTTAGTTGTGAAAGTTAATAGTTTGTTACTTGTGATTTTGGCCTTCAGAGCTCTCAAGGAGAAGTGGAACGTCGGTTTGTCTCTTTGCCAGAACCGGGAATGTTTTTGTCACATCTGCCTTTCTTGAGAGATCCAGCGAAAAGAGAAAGGATGATACAAACCGGAAGTGAGGGTAGCTGTATTGCCTCCTTCTGGCGAAGAATGATATTGCCAGAGTTGAAGGGCGATAATTGTGTTTGCTTTAAGGTAATCTGTCTGTGTTTGTGTGTCCGTTTGTGTGGAGAACTCAACCCCCACGGACCGAAATCATTATCGATTTCATTTTAATACATCTTAACTTTCTGCTTTTTATTAGATAGGATTTGGTTATTCGTATTTTTGAATTCTGCAAGGACCCGTGGCGCAGTAGTTAAAGTATTTGGAAAAAAAATGATTTTACGCTTCAAGTTCTTTATATCTTAAAATATTTATCCATGGAGTTTGGTTTGGTTGTTTTGTTTTACAGCATATCAGTTCTTTTGTATTTCTCCGTTGCCCACGCTGAGATTTGAACCGTCAACCTGCCGGATAATATTACATTTAAAATTTGATTATACAAAATCATCGCTTCATACGATAATGGTTATTTGTATATCACTTCCCAAATACTAAGGAGCATTATAGGCATCCATATACAGTACTGTTTCGCTGTTTTACAGCTCATCAGTGCGGCTATACAAGCAACTCCCTCAAGCCAGGATCGAAACCCGATCGCTAAAACGACAGTCGGAGCTTCTAACCGTTGCGCTATACGGCTGCTGCTATGCGGGCAGTGAATTCACAGTGTTTTGACATTGTCCAAAGTACCTAAGCTCAATTAGTTTACACAAAGTGCATCACTTCATCTGCTTATGGTAATTTGTATATTACTTCCCAAATACTCAACCTAACATCTTACGCACACACATACACACACACATAAATATATATATATATATATATATATATATATATATATATATATATATATAGGATCTGTTGTGGATTTATTTATTTTTTATTAGCAATTCTGTTGTATTTATTTGTTAAGTCTAGGCGCTTGAGGAAGTTACCTGCCCTCTGTTTATATTTACGTCAGTCCTTTTATTTGCGACGTATTTTTCTTGTTTTTATTATTAATTTAATTTTTTTTTAAACATTTGCATATTGTATCAAATATTTATTAAATATTTTTTCGTGCATAAAAGTTATCCACGGACAGGTGTCTAAAATTTTGACAAGGATCGAACTCATAACAGCTCGATCGGCAGTCATATATTTTGCCAACAAGCCACAATAATTCGTCAAATCCGTCGTAGGATTTTTATCTCTTTAAATATAAGGTTTATTGTTGCATGTAATTGTTACTGACCGTTAGAAGGAGTTACTTGCCCTTTGTATATATTTACTTTGCCCCCTTTTTATTTAGGACGTATTTTTTTATTATTATTATTATCGATTTTATTTATTAAACATTAAAATATTTTATTCAAATATTTCTTAAATATTATTCCTGCATAAAATACATGTTTCCACTTCCGGTTATATACGAATGAGATAGATTGGTTGAAGAGAGCTTGATATTGGGACCTTAAACGGTTCTCTAAAATCAGCTTTTAAAACGACGGTACCGATTGCTTATCGTATCTAAACCTCTGAAAATAACAAAAAACTAAAAACAAACAAACAAAAAACATAAATACTACGTTCTTATTTTGAATTTTTGTCTTATACTAGAGCATTCTGCTGGAATTTTGTTTTCTCCAGAATATAACTAAGAATATATATATATATATATATATATATATATATATATATATATATATATATATATATATATATATATATAAAAGCGAACATGTATGTATGTTTGTATGTGTGTTCGCTTTTTCTGTATGTCTACAAAAAGCTTTTTTCAGAGAAGCGGTCGGTCCCCTAACAACTTTTAAAAACTTTTTATATCACATTTAAATCGTAATATCTCAGAGTTAACAACGAAGCTCGACTGCCTATTTAATTTGCTCGACTTTGGAAAGTCAAATATTCAACATTTGTCGCTCGCCGCATGTGGGTTCCTATAACATCTCGGGAAGCGTTCCCGCAGTAAATGAAATACTATCCAGCAGTCAAACGTGACCTCATTAACTCATTAAAACGAGCACCTGCCAAATCCAAGTAATTAAATAAATTCAAACGTGCTTCCGTTAGCATCTCGCGGCGGGGCAATGGTTAAAATCGCACGCTTTTGTTTTTTCACACTTTAATTTACAACTTTGTCTCAAGGGTTCGGGTTCGATCCTCATACTTAACTACCAAAACATTTTTAACCCCCCCCACCCCGGAGTTTCCATACACACCTCCAAACACCCGGGCAACGCCGGGTACCCCTCGCTAGTATATATATATATATATATATATATATATATATACTATTTATTTGGTTTTACATAAGCAGTAATGTGTTGCTACACAGTAATAAGATTGTTTCTGTCAGATAGTTTCAAGTAACTAGAGATATACAGCTTATTCGAAAGAAAAGTTTACAAACTTTAAATTTGAATAAGCTGTATCGCTTGAAGAGCTCTCTAGTATCAAATAACTAGCTGGCCGAAACATGCTCATGACTGTGTAGTAACATATTACTTCTTATGCAAAAACAAACAAAGAGTCTTGCCTACGTATTGAGCACGCTTGTGTTAACCTCGTAAAGCTTCAAATATAAATGACATGAAAGTCGGCAATACTAGGGACCTATCCTCGCCAAACGAAGCCGAATTTTTAACTGCAAATCTCCCTCGTGATTAAAAAAAAAAAAAAAAAAAAAAAAGATAAAAAATGAAACATAAGATATAGGACGAGGGGAGAGAGAGAGAGAAACATGAACACACATCAAAAAGACAGCAAAAGAAAAATATATTTTTATTAGATAAACTGATCCTGCTGTCAGCCAGGTTGATTACTACCATTGTCACACCCTAATCACATACTGACCTCAATTACTTTGACAACACTGATTCCATAAATATGTGGGGGCGATATTTCGAAGTCGCGTGACATGACACTTCCGCCCATGCAATAACAGCGCGATTTTACTCGTCTCCCTCGAGTACAGAGAACATTAGGCATGAAACTTTCCAGGATATTTTTTTTAGATTAGGTCCACCTCCGCAATTTTCTTTTAAATGACGACTTTTATAAGTTTTCTAATATGCTGAATACGGAAATCGTATTGAAATTTTGCAAAAATAAGTAGTTATCGAGATATAAAAAGTTGTATTATGCATTGTATTCTTTAGTCGCCATCGTTTTTACGCGCGTGCGCGCTCCATAAACAAATCTAAGCGCGTAACAAAGATGGCCGCCAAAGAATACAATGCATAATACAACTTTTTATATCTCGATAACTAATTATTTCTGCAAAATTTCAAGGCGATTTTCGTATTCAGCATGGCCGAAAACCTTTAAAAGTCGTCATTTAAAAGAGAATTGTGGAGGTGGACCTAATCTGAAAATGTACCCTTTCCAGTATAGAGAGATCCCCCTTTATTTACAAGACCGCTCATCATTGTGCCACAGATGTACTTAATTGTTAAACGCACTAAATCTGTCTTAAGGGTCGGAGTTGTCTATCGTGCGAAACATCTTCTTTTGTTTCTCGATATATTAGCCATGTTAATAGTCACGTTTAATAGCATATAGGTCAAGGGTCAAATCTCCTAAAGCGTCTTAGAATGACATCCGTTTTATCTGATACACTTTTTTTTTTCAATATGAAAAAAGCATTCCTCCGACGAAAACTCATATTGTATGGAAGAATTTATAAGAAAAAAATAAATAAATAAATAAAAATGAACTCGTTTTTCATTACGACAGATTTGAAGGCAGTAAATTTAAAATTCGCGTCTGCCGTCGTAAACATCAAAGAGAATGTAATCTATCTTCATTAGACAAGATCTTCTAAAGAGATAAATTTGTCACTTTATTTGGGGTTTCGTCACACCTGTGATACGTGATATAGGCGAGACTTCAAATCCCCTCCCTAAAAAAACAAACAAACAAAAAAAAAGAAGACCCACGACAGATGAATAAAGCAAAGAAACACAAGCATAGATACAAAAATGATGCAAGTAAAAGAAAACAATAACGAACTGTTAAACACATATATTCGTATTTCAACATAATGGGACTTCATATACGGCATAATCACGTTGACACACCGGTTCCTGCCAGATTATCGAAGTTAAGCAACGTTGAGCCTGGTAATTACTAAAATGGGTGACGAATTTAGGAATTCCAGGTGCTGTATGTAGGAGGACGTCGACACCTCCCTGCAAAAAAGTGGCAAACACCTAACGTCGTCATCTCCCCTAACGGGGATATACATGCGACTGGGGACCGCTTGTGAATTTCATACTCCCATGAGACTTCCTCCATCGGAGGAAGCCGGTTAACCCTGAATAGGGTTGGTGGTGACTGCACACACACACACACACATAATAAGACTTCGTTTATTGAAGACAAGATGAACGAGAGTACTTTTTTTTATAAAGGAGCTACCACTTATGAAGGCCCGGAGGCCACTAGAGGATAAGGATTAATGATTGTGCAGTGGTCGAAGGGAACATCGGTAGTAGTGGAAATTTGGTATATTGGATTACTTAAAGGGGTAGCTCATCAAGAATTTGTTCACGTTGGACCTAAAGACAACCATATTGTAGTCAGTTTGAAAGCAGGAAAGCGGAAAAAGAGTTTCACAGGCGTGCAGTTCTATGAAAAAGAAGTTTTGTTCGGGGAATCTACGTTTAGGTTTAGGCACAGACAAAGAATGGGAGAAATTATTAATAGTGGTTTCAACTAGACGAGTGTTCTTCGTGAAAGTCAGGCCAAGGGGCACTATAGATTGGAGCTTGGGCGAGCACTTGCCACGAAAATAATGATAAAGCGGAGACAGGTTCGCAATGTCTTTACTGTTGATAAGAGGTTGCAAGGGGGGGGAACATTCCCCACTAGACTACGAAGTATATTTTGAACTCTGTCAACGTAGAATAAGCTGCTATTAGCAGCTCCTGCCCAGGTGTGGCAACAATACTCAATCTTTTGGCGTACTTTGCTCGTATACAGGTGAGAATTGCATAAGCAGTGAGCGGTAGAACGATCCCACCATTTTTCCAGCAGCCTTGGAAACGGATTTGATGTACGTGTTCCATTTCAGATCAGGAGTAAAAGTCAGACCTAGAAGTTTGTCGAAACATGGAGCCTCCCCAAGACGAGAGCCATTTATTTCGAATGATGCCAGATGGGGACCAGAGCTTTAATGATTGATAGACAGAAGCTTGGTCTTAGATGCATTACGATTAACCAGCCACCTCTTTCCCCATTACACCACGTGTTCAAGATCAGAGAAGAGAGAATTTGAGGAACTTGGTCGTTTGCGGTCTTTGAAGTGTTGCAATAAATAGTAGTGTCGTCAGAATATATGTCTTCAAATTATCTAAGGGCGTATTGCACGCGTATTAACGACTATGAGTAACGGAACTGAATTTCTTGTAAACAGACATTACTCTTTGTTTATAATGCTCTCTATCTTATGTTGAGCATTGGGAAGTGATATACAAATTACTACTAACGTATGAAGCGATGCCCTTTGTGCAAACAAATTCAGCATAGGTATATTGGACAATGGTAAAATATTGCTAATTCACTGCCTGCATAGCAGCAGCCGTATAGTGCAACGGTTAGAAGCTCCGACTGTCGTTTGAGGTAGTTGCTTGTCTAGCCGCACTGATAAGCTGTGAAACAGCGAAACAGTACTGTATGTGGATGACTGTATATATATATATATATATATATATATATATATATATATATATATATATATATATATATTGTAATAAATCCGTATTCCTGTCTTTATTTGCTTGTTTGTTCACAATGACGCCATAGCAGATATGTTATATATTAGCAGATGGCGTCATGTATGATGTCACGTATGACGTCATGTATGTGGCAAAAATGAAAGTAGATTCGCTGGGCAACGCCAACGCCAGGCAGTCTGCTAGTATATATATATATATATATATATATATATATATATATATATATATATATATATATATATATATATATATATATATATATATACAGGGTGCCCGTAAAGTTACTATACAATCTTATTGTTTTATTGTATTATATTTGTATTAATAGTTAATATTTATTTTATTTACAGGTTTATTTAATCAAGCATGCCACGCAAGCTAACTTTGGAAGAGCGCAAATTTATTTTGAAGCGATATTTTGGAAAACAGAAAACGCACAGGAATATTTGTCATAGAAATTGTTTGCTTTGATTGTTACAGTCTTTTCGGATGTAACACGTATATTTTCTAAGATTTTTATAAACACAAAGGTGTTATTTCTTTTTATTTCTTTTGTTACAAATAAATATTTTAATACAATATCTTACTGTACTGTTAATATATTACAGGGTGTCTGTATAGTAACTTGTAAGACTGTATAGTAACTTTACGGACACCCTATATATACACCCTACCATAAATTATTTATTCGTCGTGAATCTTTAATGTTTTTGGCCAATTTGTCGTCCGAAGGGTCGAGCTTCAAAATGATACTGATCTAGTGAAAATCCGTCGGTTGAACAAGTCCCTATGATTTAGGTTTTTTTTTTCAAATTCAAGCACACAAAATGTCTTCTCTGGTTGAGTGAACACCATTACTGGATCTGACAAGAAATGTCCTCCAAAGGCTTGGGGGGGGGCTCTACGAGTGGCCCCCAAGCCTTTGGAGAATATACAAAAAATACACACACAAACACACATTTTCGCTTTTATATTATAGATTCTATTTTAATGATCCCCGTTATTTCAAATTGACCTATGTAGTTTTTACTATTACCTACATATATATTACTCTTTCGATTTATATGCAGAAGGGACAAATTTGAAACTCTCGTCTGCTTAACTACAAATGGTAGTAAGATAAACGTGGTGCCATTTTAAATGCATTTATTTTTTTTGTAAGACTGTTGATTTCTTCATTTCTTTTCAGATTCAGTAATGGTGTTCACTCAACCAGAGAAGACATTTTGTGTGCTTGAATTTGAAAAAGACTACATCATAGACACTTGTTCAACGTGACTCCCAGTTTTCCAACTCTCATAACTTGCGATTTTTCGTGGGGATTATTGAAAAGACTGAACTACGTGGATGAGATGAAGGCCGGAATACCAGAAGCAACTATTGACAACGCAATACCGGGACGAGTTTAGCCAGACTTAGACTTTCGGCTTGATATGTGTCGCGTGACCAAAGCTGGTCAGATTGAACATTTTTGAACATTTCATATAAAACCGGAGATGACAAGCTTTCTGACTATACGAGATTCGTTTTCATATCCTAAATAGTTCCTGAGATATTTAATGGCAAAATGTGGTCAAAACTTTTGGAACACCTTTTATTGTACTTACCATTAATATTTCTTAATTATTTTACAAGATTATTCTATTCGTTTCGTCTCATTTCATATCTACATTTTATTATCCAGTTTTTATCTATAATTTGCATTTTGTATAATTCTGATCCTTCTCATGAGCTTCATTCTCTAAAAAACTATTTTTGTTGAATATGTATTTTATATTTCCTCATGGTCCTTATGATATAATAACTTATATATAATAGTTTATTACCCTATATAGCGTTCAGATATTTTTTATCTTGATAACTCTTTCATAACATTTAGATTTAAAGAAGGCAGGGCACTGCACAGCTCAACTTAAGATGTGATAGATGAACCAACTTTGCAGTTCAACATTTATTGATCCAGTTCATGTGGTTGTATAACACACACACACATACACACATACGCACATACACCTATAACTACACACACAGATACACACACACATACACACACGCACACACACATATGCATATATAATGTATTTTGTTACACTATTTTACATGTAGGATGTTTTTACTTGCGTCAAGATACTGTTATATTTCGGGATATCTTTCCTT
>NC_136482.1:163193393-163273393 GCF_053919585.1 Euprymna scolopes | reverse complement strand
ATATACGTCACACGTTGTAGGCGTTATACAAGGTTGAGAAGAAAGTTCTTGCGGGATTTTATATTTTGATTTCGAATTTATGCAATAAGTTTTCGTTATATTACCTTCACTTTATATATTATTTTAAAGGGTGTTTGTCGCTCTATCTAATCGTTTAAATACCGATCGTTTTAAAACAATTGTTTCTTCCTTGAAGAAAGTAAAATACAAGATAGAAAAAAGCAAATTCGTACAATTTTTTTATTTCAATTCAAGCTAGGCTGAAAAGATGCTGAAACGGCTCGCGATATAAACGAAGCCTTTGGCACAGGAATCACTACTGAATGCATGTACAATGGTGGTTTAAGACATTTTTTGGTTAGAAGGAAAATCTGGGAGATGATAAGCATAGTTTCTTCCAGGGAAAAGCTATTATGGTCCCAGTAATATCACAGACCCCAAAGAAATGATATTCTGTTCACGATACATCATAATTGTATTTTAGTCGAGGATATTAAACATTGTAATTTATTCAACATTGTTATATGAAACGTAGTTAATCTTTTGATCCAAACTAATGACGCTTGAAATCAAAGCTTCCCATGGATAAAATAACAATAATTACCGATAGTTATAGGAAAGGTAAACCGTATTTCCATATGTAAAAATATTGAACATCAATAATGTAGATTAGAAATACGCATTGTAATATATTTAATATACATTTTCTGTCACTATATATGAGTGAAAGATATTTTATTTTAAAGTAAATTTATACAATAAGTGTTCGTTTTTCTTAATTGTGTTGTATTTAGTCGTATTTGTGTAATAATTTTGAACGAAGTTTTATTACAAAGTGCAAAACAACGTCTCAGCAAATATATTATTTAATTAATTGGAATGTTTATAGAGATGAGTATTATTTATTCATTTATTTATTGTGGACTTTTATCCTCATCTTTCTTAGATGTTGTTTCACGACGTTTCGGCCAACTATTCCTCTGGCCTTCGTCAGGTTGTAACCGCAATAGGAACTTCGAATTACTGTATTCCATAGTTGTTCGTCGTCTCACCACATTTAGACCAACTAAGCTTCTGGCCGCCTTTGGGTAGAATTGAAACCGCTATCTTCAGACAATGCTCACCTTTGGGTTCCGTGGCGCAGTCGATAGAGACGTTGAATCTCTACGGTTCCATGTGAGCATTGTCTGAAGATAGCGGTTTCAATCCTACCCAAAGCCGGCCAGAGGCTTAGTTTGCCAAAACGTGGCGAAACGAAAAACAACTATGGAAGACAGTAATTGCGGAGGGTGCACTTAACAGATTTGGCGTTGCTATCCCGTCGCAGTTAACCACCTGACGTAAGCCAGAGGAATAGTTGGCGGAAACGTCGTAAAACAAAATCTAAAAGATGAGATAAAAGATGAGGATAATAGCCCGCAATAAATAAATGAATGCCGTCTCTGCAACTTTACGAAATTGAAACTATGGTGAAATGATGATTTCGTCATATAACGCTATAGACGATGTGTTATTAATATTATTGAGACAACCATTCTTATCTCAGTTACCATATTAAAAATATTCCAGCTGATTCGACCTCTTCAAGTGTAGATGGTCCGACTAATTAATCGTAATACCAACCACGACAAATTATATGATATTTCGAACTGAAACCTTCAGTTTATCGAGCGATGGTATCGTTTTTATAGATATAATTGCATATAGTAATTATTTTTCTCCAACAGCGAAACTTAGTCCTGGATATTACCTTAAACTATATCCAGTGGTGAGGCCTCAGCTTGTTGGCTTTGAGGAGTGTTGACTAATCCTTTAATTGCCATTGCTCCCAGGTCCACTCTGACCCGGAGTGGTAGTACCTGTTGGGGTCCCAACTATGGGTTAAATAGAAACCGACTTGAAAACAATAAATATATTCTATTAAAAAATTTCCTTCAAAATCTTTGAATTCGGCATTAAATAACCTGAAAAGTGTTGATATGCAGTAAAACAAAAACAACCAACCAACCAACAGTGAAACACTGCCACCCTGGTCACGGCACCAGAATGAGCGTATCACGTACTCATTTATATAACACGGGTATATATATATATATATATATATATATATATATATATATATATAAATATGTAAGCTCATACATTATAAATGTATATATGTATATATATATATATATATATATATATATATATACATTTATAATATATGAGCTTACATATTTATAAATGTATCTGCTATCTCCTAGTGAATATGTTATACACGGAAATATATACACTCATGTTATATAGACGAGTATGCAACAACTGATTGAAGAACAAAAAGAGATATAAACAGGTGTTACTTTTGATTTATTCATTGGATCAACAAGGAGTATGATTTCAAACGTCGCCGGACTCATCCAGAGAATGTGATCTCGTTTTGATTTTGACCTCTGATAACAAATACTAAGAAAGAAAGATCTCATTAGTACAGAATTCAAGGAAAAATAGAATAATTAAAATAAAGTAATTGTGGTATAAATAGCAACAGAAAATATTAATAGTAAAAAGATGATCAATGTCTTCTAAATTCTTGTGTTATGGCCACAAAGAGTAACAAAAATATTCGGTATAGTAAAAAGCAACCCCCCCCCAAAAAAAAAACCCCCGTAGGTATAATTTTGCAGATGGAAGAAAACGCTAACAAACGGAAACAATAACAATGTATTTCAGATCGATCTGAGATTTTTGAAAACGGAATTTGTCTTAAGGAAGCAAATTACACTTCGGTTTTCGTGCTCTTATGAAAGTTCTGTTTATTTTAAGCGTTAACTTCCGTTCATGAGTTATCACCAACCGATTGCATTTCTTCCATGCAGAGACAAATTTGTATACTTTTTTGTCCGGAACATGTTGAAATTATGAATATATAAGGTGTTTTATTTTTACTATAAAACTTGAATATTTAAATTGTGTAGTGTATCTCTACATCTAAAAAAGCTAGAAACGTGTACATCTAAAAAGAAAACACTTCACATTGTTTATAATTTTATTGTCAGATTGTAAATCTCTTGTATAGATTACAATTTCTAATTAACATAAAAAAATTGAAAATCATTTTACTATATAACATTTATTATGTTACAAAGTGTTTCCGTCTGAGGAGATAATTATTGCTTTGGAAATGCTGAAATGTATGTAAAATATTTTTTTACAAGTTGAATACACACACACACACACAGACATATATATATATATACATATATATATATATATATATAAATATATGTATGCCTAAATATCTTCATAAAAATACATTATATAAATATATATATATATACATACATACACACATACATGCATATATAATGATGATGAGATATTGAGCAGAATTGCAAAGGCTACTGATGCCTTCGGCAAACTGCGGTCGAGAGTATGGAATAAAAGAGACCAAAATCTCAGTTTATCGTGCAATGATTGTTTCGATACTCCTGTATGGATAAGAAGCCTGGACCTCATATCGTAGGCAGATTGCACAACTGGATACATTCCATAAGCGTTGCCTTCGCAGCATGTGTGGATTAACATGGAAAGAAAAGGCCGCTAACTCGGGATTGTTTGGTAGGTGCGACATTATAAGTATTGAGGCCTTCCTGATGAAGTCTCAGCTTCGATGGACTGGTCACCTTGTTCACATGGATTAAAACCGTCTTTCTAAGCAACTAGCATAAAGCCAACTGAAAGAGGGTAATCGAAATGTGGGTCGTCCATTTCTGAGGTACAGGGATAAGCTGAAAGACAATCTTAAGCACGCACGCCTGAACCCAAAAACCTTTGAAGAAGATGCTGCGGATAGAAAATTGTGGAGGGAAACATGTTTTGCGGGCATTAACACATACATTGAAACACGGCTATCGAATTAAACAAATCTTCGTAGAGCAAGAGTAGGAACAGCACCTTCCCAGCCTGTATCCTGTGAGTCGTGCGGCTTGGCTTGTGGGAGCAGAGCTGGCCTCGTGTCACACATGCGGCACAAGCATTGAAGGCAGAGTGAAACAGAGCGAATTTTTGGCCTTCATGCGTCGAACACGACGGGAGAGTCCATTATATATATATATATATATATATATATATATATATATATATATATATATATATAATGGTGCTGCTAGTACAGTATGAAGTTATTGGCTTAAGGAGACGAAATGTATCTAACATTGAAGCTTTTTGTTTTTCTACTTCCTTTTGCCTTTGCAAAACTTAATCGTGTTCTGCAGTACCAAAAAAACAAAAAAAAAATCAAAACAAAAACATCTTTTCCCTCCTTTTCTACATTCCTTTTTCCCCTTTCTCTTTCTACCTACCCCGCTTCCTGGCTGGTGTTCTAACTTAAAATGTACCAAACATTAATACTGTAACCTTTGTCTCTCTCCCATTGCAAAACTCATTTATGTTCTGACGGACACGGAACAGAAACGATAAAATCCACAATAATACAACAAAACCAAACTGATAAGCGATTGGAGATACAAAGATCTTAAAGAATACAACCGTCAACAAAATAACTAGATGCCACATGAATACTATTTCCAAACTATTTGGATTCGGCATTAAATAACCTGAAAAGGGCTGATATGTCGTAAAATAAAACAACCAAACAAACCAAACTATATATATATATATATATATATATATATATATATATATATATATATATATATATAGTTTGGTTTGTTTGGTTGTTTTATAACCATAAACAGAAAACGGCAAATATATATATATATATATATATATATATATATAAATATATATTTGACGTTTTCTGTTTATCTGTGTGAGGAACGGTCTCAACCAAACTACTCGGGCAATTATTAGTCTACAGACTTGCAACTTGATATATAGGGGATTTTGACTTCTGACCCAAATCGCCACTGTTTTTAGGCGGCAAAAACAGCTCCGAATGGGTCAAAATTTAATACTATTAGAAGTTGTCTGACGTAATCGACTAAACATATATATTCTGCGCATGTTCAAATATGCATTTATGGGCTAAACAGCGTTATTTTTTAAGTAATTATATTCGTATAGACGTTGTTCAGACGGTAACAATTAATGATAAATCATCCTATGTATTTGTTTCGATTCTAACTAATGATATTCAAGTCATCAATTATTTTCACTTTTGAAATCACTAGTGTATATATTGAGTACAATATAATAATCAATAGAGAATTGATTTAATAACAATAATACGAAATCTGCATAAATTAAAATATATTTATAATCAGGCAACACTGTCAGACCTGCTAGTAATGTATGAAGTGTAGGTTGTATAATTATATGATTTATCGACAATACCGACATCAAATAAATTTTAAACATGATTCTAGATAAGTCAGAAGTCATCATTCGACCCGAATATTTTTCATCATGAAGATAATGAGACAAGAAATCTGTAGAAATAAAAGAAAATCTAGATGCAAGTTTATAGAAGAATGACAGATGGGATGTGTGTTGTGTAGTGCGGATATATATTTAAAGATGACGGGGACATATATCACGATGACATGTATAACATAATACAAAAATAGTGATGATGAGGTAGAGAAGACGATTATACATATTATAGTTCCTTTAACACATATGAGAGGAGAGGGAGATACTTCACTTATGATGATGGCGGGGACACATAATACGTAGAAGGTTTACACAAGAGTTCGTTATAATTGATGATCAACTCATGACCATTTTTCTGTTGAATGACGACACGATACAACACGCACAAAACATTATGATGACGTCTTTATTTATCGGATCGACCGGGCGGATGACGTCAGAAAGTCACTTGTATCTACATGGTTAATCTTCTAACCCTTCGCCTCTAAGGGGACTCTCCTCTCTGTAAACTCTTGGCTGATCAACGCTCTTTGACTGACTGAACAACTGACTGCCTGGCTAACTGACTTTAAAATCCGAACCCATAGAACTATATTGAGAATTGCCCTTTGTTTATGACGTCAGAAGTATGTTTTTCAAACGTGACTAATTTCACGTGGCTGTTTATCACACTTCTGCAAACAAGAGAATCCTCTCCTAACCTATTTTCTTAACAATGTATTTTTTTAATTTTCATTGTTCATTCTTTTACTGACATATTTAATATTCAGATTTCTAACGAATGGACAATCAACTCTTTTTCCGATATAAACAATATTTAACTATTCTAATAGAATTTAACAATAGACTGAATTTCTAACATACTATTTCTTAACCTTGCTTACAAGGTTCAATTCTAGGCTTATCCTAATCTCATTTTCACTTATCTAATATTCTTCTTATTTACATGGAAATTGGGCAACCCTTCTATGTAACATGTGGAGATCAATGGAAGCAGACACAGAGGCTAGTAAAAAATTAGCCTTTTTTTCTTAAAATTTGTAACTTAATTAGGCACTAGTTATATTATAGTTATTATATATAGTTATTATAGATACGTTATAGGCAAAAGTAGTATGCATATATTTTACTCCGCCTTTTCGTACTATCGACGTCTGTGGCATATGAAACTTAGAAATATTTAAATAGATTACACAGCTAAGACATATGTAATGCGAAAATAAAACTAAAACTGGCTTGGAATTAAATCCAGAAACTCATGCATGAAGCAATTAAAATCCACATTCGTTTTTGATTATAAAACATATCAACAGCGTACCTTCAGTTTTATCTGAAATTAAGTATCAATCAGTCATTTTTCGTTTCCCACGTCTTTCCCATCGAATTCTATTGTAGCACTTGGTGGCCAGTTGTTTTGGGGGTCAATTGATGATACTCCCTGTTAGTCACCACGGTCTCTGACTTATTGGTTGATAGTTCAACCGCCATATTGCATCACTTAAATATTTTTAAGTCTTACGGAATCAAACGCTTCAAATTTCCTCATTACTCTGGTATTGAGACGCCAAGTTTCACTTCTATATAGCAGCGTGAACACTGTGTTGCAGCTATAAAATCTCAATTCAAATCTGAGGTTAAAGATCGACAGATTTTAAATTTGCACTCTGCATTTATTTATTGTTAACTATTGCCTCAGGTAACGGAGTGTTGGTAGGTATGTAATCCAACACCTTGCTTCTGTCTCCTTTCGTCCGCCTCTGTTCACAGACTCAGTTACTTATGCAACTTGCGTACTGACTTTATTACAGAGTTGCTAATGTCCCTACATTTACTGTTGTTCGATCAGAGGTTAGGGTTAGGATAAGGGTTGGGGTTAAATTGCAAAATACGATTCTATGTGGCATCAATCACTTAGAATCTTAAGTGTTCATGTATTTTTCGTACCGCGCTATTTTAAAATTATTTTTGCAGGTTAAATTCAAGTTTCACGACATTACTTTTTTATTGTTTGGTGGAAGCACAGAATAGTTTCAAAACATCCTCCCCTCCCCATGCTAAAAATGGCTTTCGAAATATTAACGGTATTATTTCAGCGCGGTACCAAAAATACATAAGTACCGAATATTATAATTTGTAATATTGGGATTATTCTGACTAGTATTTCATTTAGAATGTAATGTGCTTATATTTCGGTCGATGTAATCTCCGATCTTCCTCAGATGTATCTTGTCGAACTCGGCAATCTTTCTTTCAGAACTCGTCACCCTACAAGGAATTTGGAATTAAACAATTTATTTTATACACTGGGGTAGTATGCTCTTGTTCCTTCATCCATGACTGGATAGAAGTCCTAAGTAATTTGTAATTGCATTTTGAGCATCGCAGTCATTAAGGATTTAATGGACATCAAGAAGAATGTAACATAGAACTGTATTATTACCGAATAGTTTATTCACTACCCTACAGATATTTGCCAATTCACTAGTTCGAAATAAAAAAAATGCCAAGTTCGACAAGATACACCTGAAGAAGATCAGAGGTTATATCGGCCGAAACTTTGTGCGAATAGCACTTGGAATAAAAACAGTAGATCAAACAATGCTAATAATAAGAATTATAAATCCTCAACTCTTAAAATTCAGAAACATAGAATCCTCTATTCCAGTTAGTTTCAGTCTATATCAGACAAAAAAAAAAAAAGACAAAAAAAACACATAAAAACAAAAACAACAACAACAAAACAAAAAAAAAAACAGAAAAGCATTGCTGGGCAAACTTGAGTCCTTGTACCGGAAGAATATCCAGCAAATAAAACGCTGTTTAGTAATTATTTTTTTTTTATTTCCATACACCAAACATGGATATAAATATCACTAAAACATCCGCTGGGTTATAAGCTTCGTTTCGGTACCTTACTTGCCTGGTTAGGTTGCTTTTAGGCTGAGATAAACCGCGTCACACACAGACAGTACGAAAATTCATAATAAGATCTTTAATTGTTTGGGGGCCAAAACCACATCATACATATTCGCGGTATCGGCTGACTTACTCTTGTCATTAACTTAGAATCTTTCTTTGTTATTTCCGCATAGGTTCGACGTTTAGAAACATCCGCAAACCTTATATTATTTACTTACAGAATTAAGACATATTATGTTTCAAAAAAAAAAAAAAAAGAAAGAAAGAAAAGGGGGTGATAATAAAAGAAAGATCGTTTGACGAATATTACTGAATTAAATCTAAAAGAAGCAGGTGAAAAAGCAAGCGATAAGCTCTTCTGGAGATTCACATTATTTGTTTAAGTTTTCTGACGATTAGAGCCTCATATGCACACACGCACACACACACACGCGCGCGCACACACACGCACATACACACACATACACGCACACATACACATATATATATATATATATATATATATATATATATAATCAAGATAACCCTAATCCACCACCTTTCTCTTCTTTTCCATTCCAGCAGTTCTTATCTACTCTGCTTTTCGTGGCAATTTATTTACTAATTTTCGTAATTTAAGAATTTCCGTGATCGTTCGCGAATTTGTATCCGTGATAAATATCAACGAATACTGAAGAGATTCGCTAAATTCAATGAACCGCCTCCAAATATCTGTACGTGGAGCTGTTATTGTTTAATCTCGCCCTAGTGTTTTATTACATTTTTTTGTATATTCCAAAAAGAAGAGATGATAATCACGTTTTTTTGTTTGTTTGTATTTTTAAATGTTGAGATTTTGGCAATGGAGACATTATAAGTTTTCCTGCTCATTTCATCACTGATAGTAAATGTGTTTATCATAACAAACACCAGATGTTCAAGTTTAACTGGGATTAATAAAATTAAAAAAAAAAAAAAGAAGCAAGATTTTATATTACTTTTATTGATCGGACTATTGCTCTCGTCTTGGGTGTTATTCATGCAATGTTTCTGTCGGTTTGGCCTTCGACCTTCCTCAGGCATGTTGGTTGATGTTTAGAAAAGAAAAGAGAAAAGTTACCGGCCCCGTAGATATCTTCGTATTCTTTGGGTTAGTCTCTGTTTTATGGATATGGTTTCGTATGTGTGAAAAAAGTTTGTTCAGAAAGGGGAGGCAACCAATTCTTTTTACACATACGGAAGGATAGCCAAAGCCTCATCACTGTGCACTCTGGTGAGTCCCCGGCTAGAGCAGGCAATCTATCAATTTGATTGAAAAATGTGCAATTCCACCGATTTTGATTACAATTAAACAATTGGAAGTGTGCAACATTCGTTTATCCCCATTTAACTACAGGCAAGGTTGGGTATGCTTGCTTATATATATATATATATATATATATATATATATATATATATATATATATATATATATATATGATAATTGAAAGTTCTTATTTACAATGAAACAGAGTTAGACACCAGGGTTGTTTTTTAACGCGAAAAAGAACAACAATTGTCTCAGTTGTGAAGGATGTCTCCTCATCTACAGCGAACGAGAAATTGACCTGCAACATCTGAAGAAAGATACTACACTTTGATCTTGGTCCGAAGTCCTAAGATAGATAATGTAGACGAGTGCGAAAGAAACAACAATTGTCTCAGTTGTGAAGGATTTCTCCTTATCTGATACTGATCAAGAAATTAAAGTGCAGCCTCTAAAGAACAGATACTACCATTTGATCTTGTTCCGAAGGCCTAAAACAGATAATGTAGACTAGTGCGAAAGACGGATTGGTCGCTAAGATTTACGAATAGAGAGATAAAACATGTTAAATATACAGTCAATAGACTGGAGAGTGGGGTAGGGAGGGAGAGATATTAAGCGATTCATAGGAAGAGAGAAGGAGGTAGAGAAAATGAGAGAGGGAGAGAAAGAGCGAGAGATTCCCTAAGCTGTAATAAGCCGAATTGAAGTAAATAGAAAACAGATAGCTGTTTCTAAGAATATGTCGTGCAGACTTTGTTTATTTGACAGTCGGAAAAAATAAGCGGATTGTGTGCGTGAAGAAGAGGATCTTGCAACGTGATGTCGCTAGTGCGTTTTTCCCTGTCAAAACGCCGTGGCTCGTAACATAAACTGAAATGCCGCCCTCCCTACCCTCTGTTAATCGAAAAGCAAAATAATTATCCCTCATTACAATCGTTTCGTTCCCCGTTTAATTTTTTTCTTTCAACCCAAACGAGGTAAAAAAAAAAATGATATTCTTCCGAATTTGCTTGTTAATATGAAATACAATAATAATTATATACACAGACACGCCCACTTGAATGCCTACCAGACAGTATCCTCGAATGTCATAAATTTTACAGAAAGGTTATTCAGACATGCAGCACGCTATTTCATCAGTTTAACCTTTGAAGACTCTACCAAACTCCTCCGCAAATTTTGGATCTAAACACATTTAAGAATACATTGACGAGTCAAAAAAAAACTATTAAAATATTATTATTTTTTTTTTTTACTCGTAAATTTTTACAAAGATTCTATGCTGTTATCATAGCCAAAAGGCTCAACATAAACGGTTTCGCCCCCCCCACCAAATCCGAAATGTAAACAACTTAACGAAATTTAAAATAAAAGGGGAAATTATACCATACAGTACACGGTAATGATGAAAAAAAAAAAACCGAATTTTTATAGAACAATCATTGAATGCGGAAACCAAGACTCATCAACTCAGTCATATTATGTTAATCATAATCCCAGCAGAACTGACACTGCTAGAAATCCCATGAGCTGCCCACTCCATGCAAGATACCTATACACACGCAAAAGATGAGATAGGCCTCGGCGGGTACCTCATTGAAGGTTCGTGAAGTACCTAGGAGAATGAAAAGACCGACAAGAGTATTCATGAAGCAGACTTCGACTATAAGGACGCAGAGCTAATTAAAATCGTTGCTTTTGGAATAAAAGATAAGACTCGCGGGCGTTATATGGACACCATGAATGGCACCACTCGTTACGATAAGAACAATTGTTTGCAAGGTAATATAAAAGGGGCTAGAATGCTGTAAATCTGAGATGACTTGCTGTCATTCAGATTCAAGGATACATCGCTAGTGATTGTAAGACAGCAGTGATAACGACTAGTGTTAAATCCCATAGTGCGTAAATAATAATAATAATAATAATAATAATAATAATAATAATAAAACAATAAGCAGGGATGAAGAAATGGAGAAAAAAAGACAAAAGCAAAAATATAAATACAACAACTAAATAAAGAACCTTGTAAAGTTGCCAAAAGATTATCTGTACACGACATACTTCCCCAGTACATTTTTAATTTGAATTTGTTTATTTGTTCAATCATTATTATTATTATTATTATTATTATTATTATTATTATTATTATTATTATTATTATTATCTCATCTGAGGCAGCAAAGCGTCATCGTCTTGTGAGGGCGTCCAAATTATATAACCGGATGTGCTTGGGCAAAGCAGATGTTGCGGTTCTCTCCTAAGGCCATAGGCTAGACAGACATTGGCACTTCGTTGACTATTTCTTTACATTACAAATGATATATATTATGTGAAGCAAAGATCTTCCACAACGCTTCCCTCAAACTATATATATATATATATATATATGTGTGTGTGTGTGTGTGTGTATGTATATATATATGTATATATGTATGTGTGTATATATATATACATCTGTGTGTGTGTGTGTGTAATACTGTAGCTTTGCATAGGCACATCGTGATGAGGCCACACATGTACGCACACGTATTTCATGTATCCATTCTGTTCAAACTGGCAAGGAAGCACTGAGTCATAATGAAAAGTTTAATAGGACAAGTTATGTCTTTTGTTTTATACACACACACACACACACACACACACAAACACACACACACATATATATATATATATATATATATATATATATATATATGAAAGTGAAAGTGTCTGTCTGTCGGTCTGTCTGTGTTTGTGTGTAATTGTACATTTCCTTACGCAATAGCTCTGTCAATTTTCAGTCTACACTCGCAAAATTTGATATATAGGGTAGTGAGAGTTGGGAAAATCTTTGTAATTAGTGTTCGGCCAAAAATTTGTGCTGTGAGGGGTCAAAGTAAAACGATTTGACCATTGAGAACTCTACCAAACTCCTCCGACAATTTCGGGTTTAAACACTTGAAATTTTAAATATAGGTTAATAACTTGATTTGAGTCCAAAAGAATACATTTTAAGCGATCATAATAGGGTTAAAAGTAAAAAAAAAACTGACAACTTTTTTTTTTGCACAATATACACCTCCAACACCCGGGCAACGCCGGGCTGAAATGCTAGTATATCAATAAAAGTAAACGTGTCTGAGTGTCTTTGTGTCTGTCTGTCTGTATGTGTGTCTGTGTACATTGTCCTTCGCAACAACTCTGACGATTTACAGTCTACAGAGCCGAAATTTTATATACAGGGTACTGAGATTTGGGAAAATCTACGTGATCGGTTTTCGGCCAGAGATTTGGCTGATAAGGGGTCAAAGTTCAACGATTTGACCTTTGAGAGGACATTTTTTTCTGAAGCAGATTTCAAGTGCTTAACGCTAACATTCCGTCCTCTGCTCACAAAAACTGTGATATTTCGTGCCAAGGTCCAGTTCTAGATCATATCTATACTCTTCTATGCTATGGACATCTTTTGCCAAGCTGACATACACTTAATAAACAGCCCAGAAAAATCCTCTCAAACGCTGGTAAACGTAAAAAGTACTGTCAGCAAACAAACTCCTATTCAACCACATCAGCAACTCTTATACACAAACAACATCGTCATCCCTTACGTTCCTAGAGGACTGTGCAGAACTTCTCAATGACGTTGCTAACTCAAAGAGAGAATAGTCTTCCTACACCTAGGTGAAACACATCGCCCACCGCTCAGAAATGCAGCAGGATCCATTTTAATGTGAGAAAAGTTATAGAAGAATTAATACACAAAGACAAGAAACTGAGGTGATTAAAAAAGAAGAACTGTCCCATGGATAATTTCACTAGTAGTTAATCAAGCATTAACCAAAATAAAATCAGAGTTTGTCTCGATATAATAGCAGCAATGCTATCAGAAGGAAACGGCATCCAACTCCCAAACTTAATTAGTTCGAAAACCATTCCATCAGTCACCAACATAGTAAGCAAATTAGACATCAATCAAGGTAACAAACAGTCAGAACTTACTGAGGAATACGGATAGATAATTGCATTTGCAACACACCTAGGCTGTACAGATACAAATGACTGTCGGCGTCGACTCTGCCGGTGGGATTATGGACGAAGAAAACAGTAAAGGACTTGTCGGGATTAAGGGGGGCATAAACATCAGTGATGACATCCTTAGTTTTAGATTTGAACAACGATCAAAATCTCCATGCAATATTCCAATGATTCGCGAAAAATAGTCCACTTGAATGGCCTTTAATGTGAATGGAACAAGGTAACTGAAGTTCCCTGGACACCCCTTTGGTAATGAAAACATCAGCTGGAGCTACCTTAAAATAAAAAACAATCCTTGAATTATCTGACCATAAAAATGCGTCAGAAGGCAAAGCCTTGTTGCGGATAAATTTCTGTAGTGCACGCTTCATTCCAAATTCTGCAACTCTGACTCATAAACTATGTCAATAAATAAAAAATACGCAGTGGTCGTCGACTGAATATCATGCTGATTGTCTAAATAACCTGAAGTAGGCCATTGACAAAGCATGCTCACTCGCGACCAACACTAAAAAACCGAGATATATGCCATCCCTGTAGGTCTCTCTGCCGTGCTATCACAAAATAGATAAGCAGTGCAATTTGCAAGTCCTGCAGTATCCAGAATCGAAAAAAAGATCATTTCAAACAGAACATGTAGCACTCGTTATCACGTGCGTATAGACACTTCCACATATACATTTTGGGAATGCCAATTACGGTCTATAAAGATCATAAATCCATAACATCAATTTTCAACAGGACCCGCGCACAACTCTTAGCATGCATTACACGTTGAGTTTTACAAAGCCACAGACATACGACTTAACTTATATATACTGACCAGGCCATGGCAACCTAGTCGCCATCAAATGCTCTTTCCACCAAGCAACATGGAACAGAAAATAGCAGAGGAATACATCAACTACATTTGCTTAATTGCAATCTCAAAAGCAATGACAATTGATCAAATTGCAATACAAACCGCAAAAGACAAGACAATCACCGCCGTTATTCAAGCAATTTTTACCAACAAATTGCATTGTGCTGATCATGGTATAAACAAATCAACATTCACACCCTATGTAAAAATCGTGCTGAACTACCACTAGCACACAGGCACAGCCTCATTCACAAAGAGTGCCGGATAGTATTGCCCGAAACACAACAAACACAGCTGCCAAAATAGCACATGGAGAACTGCCATATACGTTAAATCAGAACTTACAAATCAGTAAGCGAGCCACTGCAAATGTATCTACTACCATGGACAGAAATCAGAGCTTAATTTGATCACCTCCTGAATGGAGAATATCTTTTCGATTTCACAAAAGAATACTCACACCACATTGTTGTTGACACCTTAGACTCCATCACAAAAATATCAGTCATTTCTTGATTAGACAATATATTCGAGAATTTGAGGTACAAATATCACTCAAGACGGAAAATGGCTCATCATTTAACAGCTGCGATTTCAAAGCCTTCGTCACCGTCTCTGGATTCAGATAAATGCCAAAATACAACGCTTTATGCGCACTGTAAAAAAAGTCCATCAAAGTTGCCCTAATTAAAGGTCGAAGATAGAAACAGGAATTATGCTAATTCCTGTTGGATTACTGATGCATTGCACACTGCGTTGGTGTATCCCAAACCTTGATCCTCTTTGATCCGAACATAAAAAAATGCCCGCCGCACGTGTTCAGACTTATAGCTGGTGCCACTAGCATTATGGATTGTGACGCCCAAGCCAAGAAAATTATATGTTGATATAAATGCATATGTGAAACACAATGACATCAATGCGGTTGGCAAAGTCATCGTAAAAAACAATCACACCCTCAAGGCCTTCATACCTTACCAACCTAGCCCAATGACTGTAGTAAAGAAAAATTGATCCATAACGGCCAAAAACCAGGACAACCTCAGTACAAAAAAATCAGCTACTTTTCAAAAACACCTAAACCACCAACAAATCCAGCATACAACCTATAGCATTACTCCTCGTGTAAATGTGAAGGCCACACACACTTCACAACACTACCAAAGACTAAAGACAATCATAATAAGTCATCTTATAAGTTTCAGGCGTCCAAACCAAATAAAACAACACCGAGAAGAGTGGATTAGAAAGTTTCCCGTTTAAACTCTATCTCTGTACATAATGATCGTTATTTTATTTCATTTAGATTAGTAGATGGCTCCTTCTACAGAAAGTTAGACCTTTCAGTTGAAATACCTTAACATTCTCATATTGTGAATATACTTTCCCTGGTATTGATGAATGCATTGTAATATTTCAAAGCAACAAAAGGGAGATAACCTCTGGTGTCACAGCAATTACGCTCCCTAGGACATCCGGATAGGGATTTCGTAAAATGTACAAACAGAAACGTGTGTTCGTTTATCAATCTCCTTTAATTAAGACCCACCCTCCTATGTTACTGTTGTACAGGGTGGGACGATACAATTTTCGCTCTAGTATAGACGACAGGATTCCATTTTTGTTCGATGAAAATGAGTTTTATTTTTTTATTTTTTCTTCTTGTTGTAAACCATCTACAAATTGGCCAGTTGGGTACCAATTCCAAGATCAATAGGAGCCTTCTCTCATTTCTAAAAGTGACACAATGTTCAATGAGCAAGATCGTAGATGCGTCGATGTACTACTCATGTTCTCTACTGATCCAAGTTATGCCAACGGGACCATGGCCAGCACCATCAAAATGCATCGTTGGGTTGCAACGAATAACAAGGGCGTACTCAGGGTGGTGAAAATAAACATTCCTGCCACTATTATGGTCTTTGGTGTTGTTTCAAGTGAGGGCCATATCATGCCACCTAACATCTTCGAAGTCAGCTTGAAAGACGACATCAAAGTGTGCCTGCTTGTTTTGAAGAGTGTGGTGATTCCATCGTGCAATCTGCTGACCGCTGGGTGTGGCAGTAGGACTCGGCGCCGGCGCATAAGTCCAAAACGACTCAGGTTTGGATTAAGAGGGAGTGCGACAACTTTGTAACCTTGTCTCACTGCCCCCTCCTAACGCGACCTGAACCCATTGGTCTATTTAATTTAGTCATACATCGAGAACATCATCAACAATAGGTCCTACAACACTAACGCCACCTGATCGCCGCCATCTGTCGCGTATTCGCCAAGCCCCCCAGCCGACGCTTGTGGAAAAAGGGTTGCACCCAGTTTCGGACTCATATCGAGGCGGTGGTTGAGGCTGCATTGAATAGATGTCATCTCTGCAACATAATTAAGTTACCTGATTTGATTTTTAAATAAAAGCATTAGAATAAATCTGCTGTGTTGTTTTCTGTAGGGCAACAAATTTATCAGTTCAGACTGTTGTAATCGATATTTTGCTCATATCGATTACTTCATTAACCAAATAACCATTCCCCATCCATCTGACAATATCTCAAACTGTAACCACTAAGACTGGAGTTATAGACGTTTTGGTTTCGATTTAAGCTAATTACAACCGAGTCATATATATATATATATATATATATATATATATATATATATATATATATATAATTTATAATTGTAAATTATGAATGAGTTTCAAAAGAAAAAACAAATAAAATCATATTGAGCGTACGATCGTTACGGAGACGATTTTATTTTATTAAAATTGACAAAGATTTAGTTTTCGAATATAATCTCCTCATCAACACAAAAGAGGAGAGGGGGGACAAAATACGGCAACATGGCCACATATGTACTGACGAACTTAAAAACAAATTTTCTAATAAAACTCAATAAGGACTATCTACCTTAATTACTACAAAAATGCTAGTTTATTTTGGTGTTTAAAACGTCTACCTCCCCCTCTTTTGTGCTCGTGAGGAGATTATATTCGAAAACAAAGTATTTGCCAATTATTGTCAATGCTTTTTGTCAATTTCAATAAAATTAATATCGTTTCCGAAACGATCGTACACTCAATTTTATTTTGTTTGTTTTTTCCTTCTGAAACTGATTCATAATTTACAATTATCAATCTTTATACTCAATATTAATATAGCTCTAGGATAAATATACCTATTGAGCTACGGCATAATTACATTGACACACCGGTTTCCGCTGGTTCACCGAAGTTATGCAACGTTGAGCTTGGTCAGTTCTAAATGGGTGACCATTTGGAATTTCCAGGTGCTGTGTGTGCTCTCCGCTTATCTCGGCAGTGTTTCCAGTCGTCCTGGTCTTCTCCTTTTCTCCTTGCCACTACACCCAAACAGTGTCGATTCAGAAGAGGTGTGGTTAGGGATTACGCGACTCTTGCCTCACTGCCCATACAGGGGTATCCTTTGTCTTTCGAGACTGAACGGAGGTATCGATCGATCGAACGACCTATTGAGTTTGTTATATATTTACATTACTATGAGTACTGTTCTTTTAAAGTTTAATAAACTTTGTTTTTTAAACTCCAGGTCTAATTCCCTCTAGAAAATATCATATATATATATATATATATATATATATATATATATATATATATATATATATTTATATATATATATATTTATATATATATATATATATATATATATATATATACATTTTTTAAACCTTAATTTACTTGATTCCTCCAGCCTTGACAGACGTGTTTTAAATATTCTCTCCAGTGCTTTTTATTTTAAGATTTGGAATTCATTCCATTTGCAATTTTTTCCAAGGAACTCTGCCTTTTGGATCATTTTGGACCATCTGGAATTTACCCATTGGATTGGAAATATTAAATTCGACCGTTTTGGATTTTTACCATTCTTGGATTTTTTACCCTTCACCGGACTATTCATTCATGTGAAATCTTTTTATCATTTTTCATTTACCTCCTATTCCCCTTACCTCACCCTTTTTTTAACCAAGTAAAATCTGTGCCTTACTTATAGTTTCATTAAATACTTTTATATGCAAAATCCGATCCAGCATTTTGCTAATTCCTGCCCTCTTATGAGAAGGAGAGCATTTCTTCGAAACTCCGCGGATTAAGGACTATCCACCTATCCTGTGCTTCCTTTTTTATAATTAAATATGTTTTTAACTCTTTTTCAAGGTGTCTTTTAACATGTTTTATTAATCATTTGTTCATATATATATATATATATATATATATATATATATATATATATATATACACATATATATATATATATAAATTGAAATTGATACTCTGTGTTAATGACAATACAATAATCAATAAAGAATGGCTCCATAATATTAAATACGAAATCTGCATGCATTAAAATCTTATATTAAAGATTACTTTACGATTGAACTACGCCGAGTGTTCTGCCAGCAATATATACTTCTTATTTATTTATGTCAACTAAACATGTATAAAAAATCAACCATTCACTGAACACAAATGTCGTTACCATCTTACGCAGTAGATTTGACCGGAACTATCTCCGGTGATTCGGTCAGTCGGATGTTCCCTGGGGATGACGGTGTTTATTTCTCGGTTGGCTGTGGTCATACCGAATACGACCTCAGCGTGAATAATGAGTTAATCAATTTAGGGAGGAAGACGCGTTAAAGGGGGGGGTGCGTTTGCTGTCCACGGTGGATATGCGTACACGGAAGAAGGAATGCAATCATAGGAAAAGGGGCAACGACTGTGGAAGAAGAAGAAGAAGAAGAAGAAGAAGAAGAAGAAGAAGAAGAAGAAGAAGAAGAAGAAGAAGAAGAAGAAATGCAACAGGACTTGAAATAGAGACACGTAAATTAGGGGAAAATATATATAATTGAAATAGTAGTACAGAAATGCAGAAAGATAAACAAAGAAAATAATTATTTAAAAAATACACGCAAAAAAGAGAAAACGGCAGAAAGAAAAGTAAGATAAACAGAGAATGCTGGAGAGAAAGGAAGGGAGGAGAAGGAGTAGATGAGATGGTGTCAGAAATTGATGAGGCTAACTGGATACGTGAGATGGAGATGGTGAAAGAAATAGCTGTCAGCGCGAGTGAATCCGGTAGTGATAGTTGTCGAACTAGATGGGAGCGGATAATAGAAATACTATAACGAGTGAAAGAGAACGAGGAACGCAGAAAAAGAGAGGGCGAGAATAAAAAAAGAAAATGGCGGAAGAGAAATAGAAAAGGTGAAAAAAAAAAATGATAACGAAAAGAAGTTGTTTGTTTTTATGCCGTGTCATACCTATATTACACGCCATAGTCGCAACCTTAAGCGTGGGCAATAATAGCTAGTGACCATTTTGGAAACACCTGGCGATGTATATAGAAGAATCTCGACACCTTCCTGCTAGGACAGCAAAAATATAACCTCATCATCTCTTCTAACCTAAATATGCATGGGACTTGGGACCGCTTGTGAATTTGATATTTCATTAGAAACCTCCACCAGCGGAAGAAAACCGGTGAATGCCGCTGATTATATTAGTTTGTGCTACGATAACTAAACACTCTTTGGATCATATGCCAACGCCGAACGTGCATACGCTGTCTAGGCTTGTCTAGGTTTGTAGATATTTGTTTTCAAAATTATCTAGAATTTCCAACAGGGGAAAACGTGATGGCAAACGTAGTCAACAAATAAGTGTTAACAAAGGCAAGAACACTTTTCTATTTACCTGCATAGTTTTGTGTATTTTAAATTATTTTAAATTACTTTTATTTAGATTTTTTATAATTAGCCTCAGAGTCTGTAATATCGACGAGTATAGATGACGCCGGATTTTACTCGGTGTGACACCTCGATGCTTTTGATTAAACAGTTGAAAAAACGAAAGGAAAACCAAACAAACTGCTGCTATCTTCGGACCGCTTACGTTTGGAATTTCCTAGCTGCTTCCTGTTTTCGCGACTGTACCAACATGCAAATATTTAATGTAATATGAAAACATATCTTGATGCTAATAATCGTCACAAGGAATTCACCCTATAAATCATGCATCTATCATAGCATTCCTTTATACGTGGGTGTCAATATATTCTGGATTTACAAAGGAAGAAACTCTTTTAAAAATAATATTTTCCTTTGATTCGATATTATTCCCTTTTTCTTGTTTCTAGTTTTTTTACTCTCATTGAATCCCTATAAACTGTCACTAATTGTTAAATAACATTTTTGATGCAAGTATGATTAATTTCGTATTGCTTGTTTTCTTTAATGCACTTGCATATTTTTTTTTTGTATAATTTGCAAATTCCTTCCCTCTTATGGGAAGAATTGTATTCCGCAAAACTCCATGGACTACGGCCTTTCTTGTTTATTCGTACTTCTTATCGAATAATTAAAATTTTGCATACCTTCATTCTGGGTTTACAAACGTTTTTTGAAAATTTGAATACTTTTCAATAATAAGATTTTTATTTTATATCATCTATAAATATATATATATATATATATATATATGTATGATTAGTTTTTTTTTTGGAAAAAGAATTCCAGCAGAGTGCTCAATTAAAAGGAAAATCCAAATTGTAAGAGCGTATTTATATTTTGTGTACAGAAAGTTGAGACGGATCATTGGTACCGTCGGTTTCAAGCCCGATAATAAGGCCCGTTTAAGGTATCCTTATCAAGCTCTCTTCAGCCAATATATATATATATATATATGTATATATATATGTATGTATATATATTTGTCTGTATATATATGTATGCATATATATGCATATATATATGAGTGTATATATATATATGAGTGTATACACACACATACACACATATATATATATATATATGTATATATATATATATAATTATTTACTATAATCTACGAAATTTTGCTACATTCCAAAGTTTCTATTCATTTTACCAATCATTTCTACAGAACAAAATCCTTCAGGAAATTACGAATATATTTCGTTACAGTATTTAATGTGTTCCTGGGACTCATAAGAAATATACATCGATCTCAATCAGGAGAAATACATAGCGATGCCGGAAATAAAAATCCAATAAACGAAACAATTTACATCAAGTATATTTCCACTTTAAAAAGAAAGAAAGAAAGAAAGAAAACGAGCGAGGGGAAGAGTGATTCTCTATTTTTAGGTTGAGGTCTCTCATGTAGTAATTAAAAAAAATCTAACAAACCGTGTAATACGAAAATGTTACTCTAACTATACTATATTCTTTTAAACATTTTATGGGGGAAAATAGTATAATTTATTGCAATGGAGATTAAACCATTTGACTCTCATTTTGAAGTCAGTATATATAGGCAGAACGGCTAACACAATAAACATAAAAAACATAAAACTTACACTTTAGATTTTCACCTCTACTAACACATTTAACCGAACTGATATCGCTGTTGTGACTGATTACATATGCACATGACCAAGCCGGCTGCGTGGGACATCATAGAGAAAGGAAAGAAACAGTAAAAAAAAATAAAACACACGCGTGGCATAAGAATAACGGGATAAGAACGGAAAATAACAGCGAGCGACACGCGGGTGACCAGATCGTCTTAAAAACACATGGGAGATGAGATAAACTTAATTAACTCTTTAAAACAAGACGGAATGCGTTGTTGGAAATATTAAGAATAAATGTTTTTTTTTTATTTGAAACTGAAAAAAGAGAGTCGAAGTTCTATTCCTGTTTCTTTGCGAGACTTTTATCTATAACGTGTTTGACCCGTTTAAATATTGGGAAAGATTATTCGGAACTGTTAAAAAAAAGCTGTACAGCATTACACACACACTTATAATTATGCGGCATGTTTGATAAAATAAGGAAAAACATCCGTAACTTTCTGGAGATTAACATTCGTGAAACTTATAGTTACGCCGGTGTTTGTTTTAAGCCGATTTAAGATATGTTCATAATAAATTTGAAAGTTTGATAGTCCATGTTGTATTTTATGTGGTTATGAAGAATCAGCAGCAGCAGCAGCAACATCAGTGGCCCTGCTGTTTTCTCAGCAGCGGCGATCACGGCTATCCAAATTGTAGAGTTATGCTAATCTCGGGAGGACGAGTGAAGATGGTGGTTTACCGTTGCTTTCCGTCATGATATCCGGGGTGCATTTCCCCCAGTGAGTTATGCGCGCCGCTAGATACCAACCTGGAATGTTGTACAACTCAGCGCGGTACATACAGCGCCTAGTCTTCCCAAATGGTCACCCATCTAGTACTTGCCAGGCTCATCGTTGCTTAACTTCAGCGATCTGGTGAGAATCAGTGTGACAACGTGATTGAGCCGTATATGAAGATATACGCTGAAAATCACGTTTTAAAATTTCATAGCAATTGAACTTTTCCTCCTATGTTGAGATCAGAATTCATACGAGAAAGGTGCAATATGAATACATTTCTAAGCATTTTCATCATTTCCACCCAAAGCCGGACAGAGGATTAGTTGAGCAAACCTTGATGTGATGACAACAACTATTGAAGGTAGTAACTACTGTGGATGTAGTTTGAGGATTCGACACTCCTATCCCGTCGTGGTTAACTTGACGAAGGCCAGGGGAATAATTGGACGAAACGCCGTGAAAAAAAAAACAACTAGAAGATGACGATAATAGTCGAAATAATTAAATAAAAACACATTTTCATCATGTCAACCCGACATTCTTGCCTCTTAGGGATGGTTTCGATATGATTTATCCGTTTCAAGTACCTTACATAATTCAATGTTGAAACAATAAAATTGTTGTAAACGATTCACTGTATACGCTTGTTTGTACACAAGTTGCTAGTTTACCCACAGCTGACCTACGAATTTTGTTTGAAAACTCTATTAATCCTATTCCTACGTAATGATGAACGGTCTGTAGTGAAGTGGAGACGCAAATTGACATTTAATGCTGCTAAGATTAAGCTTCTTTCCTTTCCAATTACAAAGAAGCTTCTAAACCAACGATTGCCTTCGTCGTATAGTGTACTATTAACATAGTACACTATATGAGAGGTCTTGGCTCGAGCACCCCGGCTTAACGTTCTCAGGCAACATGAACTGGAAGAAATACATTGAAAACATAACCAAGACTGCCCCACAAAAAGGTGAGCAACGTTTATCCTGTTAGAAAACTTCTCACACCTGACAGTATCACGCATCGCCTCAAAGACACCATTCGGCTATAAATTGAATATTATTGATACATTTTAGTGGGGGATGCCCTTTCCTCCTCTGCAAGCTTTTTCCCACAGAAAAAAAACGTTGAGAGCCTGTCTCTGCTTTATTGAAACTCTCTTCCGATTACCTGCTTTCCAGCTGATTACAATCTGATTGTCTTCAAGTCAAACGTAAACAAGTTCTTGGTGAACCGTCCCCCTAAGTAATCCAATTTACAAAATGTCCACTCATGTTTACTACGCTATAATCATATAGACTAATGTATACTCATTAACCCTTATCCTCGAGTTGTCTCAGAGCCTTGATAGTTGGTGATTCCTGTGTAAAAAAAAGAAATCTGGTCAGGCGCATCACCCACTCGTCTTCCAAAAACGCCATCGAAATGTCTCCAACATAAGAGATCCAGCACTATCAACCAAACTCCAACTCCTGTCCCATCGCTACAATTTTTTTTTATCCCTATGACTTTTTTACAATAATTTTAATGACTGTTTTCTTCTTCTTCTTCTTCTTCTTCTTCTTCTTCTTCTTCTTCTTCTTCTCGTATCATGACATGTTCATGCCGTAGATGAAATTATGGTTAGTGTTCTCCATTGACTTCGGCCCATTGTTGGTTCGATTTCTCTAGAAACATCACATGATTTTGAACGTGGTAGAATACATGGAACCGGTTGAACTACCTTCCCCAGTACGGTAGCATCTGACTCGCCTTTTCGCACCCATCCGTTATCCTTAAGTCATTCTCATAGCTGCGGTCCAATAACGTAACTCTTAATACCATAGAATCGTTGATCTGCTAGAGATTTACCCTCCTCCATGGCCATCCAACGTCCTGCCGTCGACGTCATCAGAGTTACCTTCTTTTAGATGCATGTTTTAACTAAGGCGAGGGGTGCATGAATTAATGAGCCTCCAGATACGAAACTGGAAATTTCTTTTGCTTCGGGACAGTACATACAGCGCCTAGCCTTCCTAAATGTTCACCTATCTCGTACTGGCCGGACCCATCATTACTTAACTTCGTTGATCTGTCGGGAACCGGTGTGCCAACGTAATTGTGTCTTAGTATAACAGTTTTACAAGTATTTTTATGAAAGGTGTTCTCAACGGATATACCACTGACCAACTTGAAAGCATCAAATTATCAGGTCTTCACTGTGGAGATCTTTAGATGCCGAAAAAGCTTTGTTCCCTAATAGTTTCTTCCCTCGAACTGCTAGACTTTAGAATTCCCTACCGGGCTCTGGTTTCCCTGACTATACTAAAATGCAGAAACTTAAATATTAGACATCTCGTTGCTAAACTCCTTACATAGTGTCCAGCATAGTAAGGAGTAACCTTTTACATTCAAGTAATAATATGTCTTGTTTACGTTGAATACGAGTAACAAATGAACACCATCGAGGCGATAAGCTTTAAAGCAGAAATAGTGCACGGATACAGCCTATGTGACCAGTAAAGGAATAACCAATCTACAATGAATTATAGATAAGACCTTTAAAAATCCGATGACATTTTGACGTCGCAACCCGACTTGTATTTTCCTATAACAACGTGAACGTCGACAACGGCTCGAAACCTCGATTTTTGATTTTCATTCTGGCAGCCATTTTTTTCTCTTTCTTGTCCCTATTGATTATTTATTCGACGAACAGTTTTAAGAATACACGGTAATTATATGTACTTTCTGCGAGAAGATACCTTAATAATGTCTTGTTTGTATTGTTTTGGTCGTCGGCCAATATTTGGCCTAATCAGGGTTGAATGATGACTTTAACTGTGGTGCAATAGATCGGGGAGTGCGGGGGGTTGAGCTGCGGTCACATTTCACTTCTCAGATTATGTTTCGACGTCAATTTTTTGAATAACAAATGAGAAAAGCTGTCTGCGATGATTACTGAATAAAATGGCTTGCACGCGAGAATGGAACGAGAACGATACGTGATTTGGTCTGAAGTGACGAGAGGTGTTCAGGATTCGAGCTTTCAGCTCTTGTCAGAGAACTTCTGTCCGTACATTGTAACTCGGACAGCCGACAAGCAAACAATATTTCAGATTTGCATATTTTGCAGAACCCACGCAGGCGGACGATGCGTGTTATGTTTCGTGCGCACAACTAATGATTCTGTCATGGGTCTGCGCACTACTTGTATACGGTGTTGTTTGATGCAGCTAATTGTTACGAACGGGCACAGACACGTATGTATATACATACGTACAGTTCACATAGGACGTTGTAAAAAAATAGTCAGTCATTCTAAAATAATCTAAGCCGAGGAAAACAATGATTTAAAAAGTATGTTTCGATGTAAACATTTCCGAATAAGCCGAAAAGCAGCAAAATTCCACCGCTTAATTGTAGAGGTTCGTGTATGTCAGAATGATTTTACTCTAACGGTTTTTTTTTTCATTCAAAATGTTACATTTTGGAATCCCCTATTGTTATTTGCTTTTCCGACTAGAATTCAAATGTAATGCAAACACACATCTAGTTTTTAAGTCCCCAATAATGTCAATGTAGTCATGGTACTAAGTAGTTGTTTCTTAGGTTCAAATACCAATACGCTTATTTTGGGGTTATTAAGAGTAAAAAAATAAAATAATAACTGATTTTTTTTTTCGTTTTAGCATATTAAAGAAAACGTAATCTAATATATAAACGGCTATATGTCTGTTTGTCCGTCGGTTTGTCGGTCTGTGGGGCTGCCTGTCTGTCTGTCTGTCTGTCTTCATATTTTAAAACTCTATCTCCGCCGAAACTAAAAGTCGCAAAGCAGCGCTAGGAGCCTCAAATGATTGGATTTTTTTACAGGCCGTTCTTTTATAGGTCTTTACCAGGTTAAATTTGTTTTTAAAGCGTCAAAAATGGGTCAACATTGAAAAAAAAATCATTAAACATTTTTACATTCATCTTACTTTATTTTTAATTTTAATTTTCTTATCGGTTTATATGCGTGTCACGTTAGTGCAGGGGGCAACGTTATCAGCTATGAATGCTGTAGTTTCGGTTTCGATTCTAGCTGATGGCACCCAAATACTTTGTTTTATTTTTGGAATCACGACTCTATAATAATATATACAAAATTTAGACAAATTAAAATATCATATTAAAGATCATATATTTCCACCAGGGCGAAGAACCCCACCCACGCATCGCTAATCCAATATATAAGAAGCTCCATGTCAATCTGTCTGTTTCTATGTTTTCAAACTCTATTAGTTCTGGAACCAAAAGTTGCAGTTAATAATGCTAGCAACGCTCACCCTAAACGTGTGGATTTTTTAAAAAAATAAATAAATATATTCATGTGAAAAAAAAATCTCACCCTGTCTGCTCTTTTAACTGTCGTAGTTTTAATTCCAAATAGTGCATTGCTTTATAAACAACAAGCAGGGCGCCCGGCATTGCCTAGTCGTAAAATACGCTTAAATATGATATTTGATTAATGCAGATTTCGTATTTGTTATTATACTAGCTTGGGTGCCCAGCGTTGTCCGGGTGTTTGAAGATGTGTTGAGCAAAAAAAAAAAAAAAAAAGTGGTAGTAGGCAAGCAGGCTCGAACCCATACAGCGAAGGAGGAGAAGAACGTGAAAAAAAACGTGACCTCTTTGCTATTGCGTCCATCGCCAAACCAAAAGTAGCGAAGGTTTAAATTAAGGCCAGTCAATCAAAAAGCGGGGATGGCTTCCCAAAATATCGGCGAAAAAAGCGACCCCTCCCTGTAGAAAAGTGTGAAGAAATTAATATTTTTAGCTAATTTTTCGATATTTGTCGTCCGAAAGGTCGAGCTTCAAAACGATAATAATCTCGTAAAAATCCATCGCCTCTGTCGGAATTTTTCGGTAGACATACATACATTAAAGTAAAAGAGACAGGTGAGATTTATATTATAGACTAACCTGTATGTCCTGCGCTTCCCGGGTATTTGGAGGTGGATATTAAGCGAAAAAAAATAATATGGTAGTAGGCATGCAGGATCGAACCCGTGACACGTAGGCGGAAAAGAAAGTGAATGAAAACCTGACGTTTTATTCCTACTCCAGGACGCGACTGGAAGTTCGAAACGGTGACATCAATAATGTCATTTCAACCGATACGATGATTTGCAAAAATGGCGACGCAAAAAAAAAAAAAAACGCCCCCCCCCCCTTGCAGAAAAGTGTCCAGTCGAGGATAAGGGAAATAATGATTTTTAGCCGATTTTTCGATATTTGTCGTCCGAACGATCGCACTTCAAAACGATATCCATCTCGTAGAAAATCAATCGCCTCAGTCGAAAGATTTAGACAGACATGATTATTGCAACGTCTTGTCAGACGAGTGCCACTCCCTCAGACACTTAAAGTTCATAAGCCCAAAAATGACTTCCATCGCCACAGGACCACTTTAATAGATAAATGCCTGAGGGAGTATCTATACACAGATGATGTTACAGAGTCTTAGCTTTGTACGACAGCTAAGTCTCTCTCTCGGTTCAAAATGTTCAGATCCAGCAACAAGCAAGAGCAGGATAGCCAGCAACAAATTAAACTGCAGACCAGCTTAATGCGGATACTGGTCTCCCGCTTTATGGTTTTTTAAATCAGAGAGTTGCTTCTCCTAGAAAGGTTGCCTTCACCACGGCTTACGGGAGCCCTCTCCACCCCAACACACACATACATACACACAAACACACACGGTGTTAGTTGGTCTGGTGGGGGAACTAGTTTAGTCGCCGGTTACCAAACCATGAGGCAAGTAGTACTGGGTTACATGGACATGACATACATACATACATACATACATTTAAACAGACAGGTGAGGTTTATATTATAGATTATACTGGACCCATTATATAGTAATGATTTAAAAGTAAAAAAAAAAATACTCCTGCCCCCCCACCGAGAATCGAAACCAATATGTTTAGCTTACGATTTACTTTCGCTTTAACGTTAATGCCTGAGCTATGAAAACATGTTTGCTGCAAGGCTAAAAATTAAAACATGAAACAATAACTATGACGTTACAAATGCATATTCGTAATGCCGTCCTTCGACCTTAACCTGGCAAATTCTATTTCCTTAATTTTAAAATTTTTGCACCGATTTCCCCTATATACCATGTTTTATGTTTGTACACCAGGAACTGGCAGAGGAGTTTGATAGGTAAATATTTTTAAACAAATATATATACGCATACATAAATATAAATAGAAATAGAAAAAGGTTTGTGTTTACTATAACCTTTTTACTCAAATATTATTGAAGTATAAATCATGTAGAATATCTGCATGAATATAATTACATGTAATAGTAAAATAAAGATGATCATGCTATAAGAAAACCGACAAAACTAAAGGGAGTTAATTAAAATGAATGTTTGAAAGAATATGGAAATTAGCTTGATTTTTTTTGCATATGAATCCAAGCGCACGACCAATATATAACAAATTTGTATTTACTTTTTAAATAAATATAAAAAAAAAGGATTGCCTTTTTTCTGTTGTTCTTGGCCTTCGGGACAAAAATTGGGTGCTATATAGGACGCATCCAAATACGAAAGGGCGAATGTGGTATTATGGTGAAAGAAGATTCTAGCTAAGAGAAACTTTTGTTTAGTTCTAGAGTGACAAGGATGACCAACGACCTCCTTCCCCCCTTTTGAGTTGGCCTTGTGCCTAAGTTTTTTGTTCATGTTTATTTTTGCCTGAATAAAAGATTTAATATCTAAAAGTGTAGTATCTGTTCTGATACTACTCTTCAGTTTATTTGTCCTGGGTCAATAGAGGGCAAACCCTCTATATTGAGACAATTATTATGTTTAGTCCCTAGCAGAGTGCTCCTTTTTTTACTTTTTTGGGGGAAGCTGGTTTCACCCCACATTAAAAACGACCTTGTGTCACATTTTTCTTTCGTGGGAAAGCAAATAAATACTAATAGAAAAAAAGTGTTTTTAATATGAATATCAATACACAAAAAAATCCAAATTCATCGTAGTGTAGATCGATTTTCACTCATGTGAACACGTGTGAGCATGGCTGAGTGCCTATGCATTGAATCAGACATTAAAGTATTGATCCTTGGCAACAACTGAGAATCGTGTCATGAACCATTATCGCAAGTAAGAAGAAACAGAAACACATATGTACATATAGTTTATTGTACAAACTAATGAATATGTTTAAATGTATTGTCTTAACTTGCATGATGAAAGCTCTTTTATTTGAAAATAGTGTAAAAAAAATAAACAATAAAAGGTAATTGCAACTTCTTTCTCAATTATTGTATTTTGTAATCATGCCCACGTGCATTTTATTTTCTTTTAATGGATTGATAGTTGATATTTCTTCTGGTGAGTTCAAGGGCAGCATAGATTCATTGATTGATATAATAAGTGAATGAAGGATTTGTGTTACGAAGCAGGCGCTGTCAAGAATTGTGAAGGTCAACATACTTAAAAGAATAACTTGTAAAATGGTTAACATCATGGAATTTGGAATATAGACATTTTCATTTATTTCTTATATGCTCTGTAATTACATTGAGCTTTATAAATTAAGGATTGGTATAAATAAAAATGAAATATTATTGAAATATAATATATATATATATGTTTATGTATATATATATATATATATATATATATATACATATATGTATGTGTGTGTATGTGTGCATTATAAGTAAGTTATTGGTTTAACCCCCACACTTATATATAAGTCACTTTGTATGTGTGTGTGTTCATTCCTAATAGGTTCCGAAATAACTGTGCCTATATTTTCCACATTTCACACAAAGGTAATTTATATGTTTGCGCTGTTCTAAGATATATGTGTTTGTGCATAAATTCATCTAATAAATATCGAAAATCGAAAATATTCGGTCTTCAAAATAATATTGTTTCTCTTATAGATAAAAAAAAAAAAAAGAATTTTTACAGGGGAATATTTTACGTTACACCGGCCAAGGGAAAAAACAAAATCTAAGCAAATCATTTCTTAAAACCGAAAAAAATCCGATCTTAAAAATAGCCTTTCTCTCTTATAGATAAAAAGAATAATTTTTACATGGCAATATTTTACGTTACACCGGCCAAGGAAAATGCAAGGAAAGGTGTTCTTCTTTAAAAAAATAAAAAATAAAACAGATATATTGCCATCTGGAGATATAGCTGAGTGGTAGAGAATTCAAGTACAGATGGGGTGATTTCCTCTTTAATCCTGGGTGTACTTCACCATTTTATTTGATATTTTTCATATTAAGAAATTCAATTCACGACAAAAAAGGAGGTACTATTGATAATTACCGCAAATAATTTCTTTGTTTGCATATTTTAAAACTAAATATAAATCAGAAGTTATTATCAAGCCCAAATATCGGTTGACGTTATATTATAAACAAACACAGACGGGGTTAAATGAACAACATTATCATTATTATTGTTCATTTGTTTTTGTTTTTTTAATATTTTGTGTTGATTAGTCCACCTGGCAAATTATTCTTCGTAATTAGTAGAGGATTGATTCTATAATAATACATAAACAATCTGTACAAATTAAAATATCGTGTTTAAGCGCATTGTACGATCAAGCACGCCGGGCGTCCAGCTAATCTTTAACAAATTTATTCGTGTCACCAAGTCGCAGCGGTAGGTTGGTGTTATGATTATGTTATGATTTCGAAGACTGATTTTCAAAAGACGTTTGCGGTAGCTGCCGACTTCGAGTAACATATCATTTTTTTTCTCTCCGGCTCGGCTAGCTGGGTTCCCGCTGTCCGAATGGTAGAAAAAGCAGGGCCAAATTGCACAGAGGAAAAAGCTAGAAACCTGGACAATATCGACGAGAAAAGTCTGCCCGTTTATTATCTCTCTGCCGTTTGGTTTAGCTATGTTCGGTTTTCTGATTTTTTGAAATTCTCTTTCTTTCTTCGGCGGTGTTAGATATCGCACTTTTCGTCGACAATGACAAATACGGCTAACGGACGGACGAAGTGCAGCGGCGGCGAGTAAAAACGTGAGAGACTTAATGACGACCGAAATCTTTTCAAGTCGAATACAAAAAAGACAAGCGCAGATCAGAGGCGGCCATTGCTGTCCGGATGTATCTTCTTTTTACCTAATAAGAAAAGAACAAAAGATGCGATAAAACAAAAATAAAGAGGAAAGATAAAGTGCCGACTAGAAGGTGATAAGAAAAAGCCGAAGATGCGTATGCCGTTGACGCCTTTGCTCGCCTTACTGGCGGCTCAGCTGTAGATTTTGGAGCCGATGTCCTGTTCAATGGACGGACTTCAAGACAAGTGCTATTAGCTTTCGCACCATTTATTTGTACGCAAATGGCAAACATTTTTAAATTATTGTACCTATTTACAATGCCTCCCCACGGAACAGAGTTAGACACCAGGGTCGTTTTTAAACGTGGAGAAAAGGTACAAAAATAAAACAATTGTCTCAGTCGTGAAGGATTTCTCCTCCACTGAAAGAGAACGAGAAATGGAAGTGCCGCATCTGAAGAACAGATACTACACTTTGATCTTGGCCAAGCGGCGATTAATTTTACTAAACAGTTCAACTGAAGATTCACTAAGTAGAAAAATAAAGATATTACTTCAAGTTTAGCCAATATTTATCAATTATTCAATTGGTTTAGAAAATGAACTTACATTCCATACATCTTTCTATGAAATATTTAAAAGAATTTTATTTTTTTACATTTTATTCAATTTTCACCCCAAACAAGGCGCAGTGCCACTTTGAAGTAGGGGCTACTATCGGGAATTGTGCCCGGAAAACTCGTCCCGGGAAAACTCGTCTCCGGAAAACCCGTACCCGGAAAACTCGTACGTGGAGAACTCGTACCCGGAAAAATCCCCCCTTTTTGCTAGGTAGGAAAACTGGTCCCTTATTGAATAAATATCGATTGAAAACACATGTTATTACCGTTCTTGAAGAAGATATTGTTTTAAAATGAGATTATGCACGCCCGCAATATTAAAAAAAAATATTTTTAACTCTTGCTTAAAAAAAAAATCAACTTGATCACGGAGTCAAGATACGAAAAACGAAACCAAACGTTTATTTAAAAAATACTCTACTTTTAACACTTTTTGTGCCATTACGAAACAAAAATAAAGAAAGAAAACACGTATTATCAAAGAAAGCAATTATTTTATTTAGAAGAATTAATTCAGTTTAAATAATTCTTGTGTTATTAGAAAACAACAAAAAAGAAAACACGGTCTTATGTAATTTTGGTACCGCGCTGAAATAATAACGTTATTATTTCGAAAGCCGGGAGGGGAGAGTATCGTTTAAAAGTCATTTCTGGGGCACTTGTGCAGTACTTAAAAAAATACAAATTTTATTTTCTTTTGGGGGTTGGGGAGGCTCCTTTTAAAACTATATCTACATCAGTATTTTCTTTAATTTTCGGACATATTTTGTTCAAAAGTATTTACTAAGTAATGTCGAGTGCGACATTACTTGTTATTTCTTTTTAACTAAATAAACTCTTTAAAATAAGTTGAAAGACCAAAAACTTTCAAAGCTAGGTAGAAAACGAAAACTTAGAAATTTTTTTTTTTTTTTAAACAACAGTAAACAAGTATTTTTTTTTTTTTTAAATATTATGGAATGTGTATTCTCTTTTAAATGCAATAAATTCTTCAAGAACGGTCATAAAATGTGTTTTCAATCGATATTTATTCAATAAGGGACCAGTTTTTCTACCAAGCAAAAGGGGACGAGTTTTCCGGAGACGAGTTTTCCTAAATTCATCGGGGATATATCAAATTTAAACTCTTTAAACCAAATATTCAGAGAGGAGTTCGGGCAGAGACTTTTCGCACACACGCCGCCAAGACTACTTTTCCCAGTTTCGATACAATTACCGATTCCGGTTTCAATTCTTTATAAATCTCTAATTATTTTACTATAATATTGATTCTTCCACGAGTTTTGTAAAATATATGCAGATGTTTTCCTAAAATACACTTCAATGTTATGTTGTGACCCTTCGGCTATCGATTTTTGCTTTGCTTTTATTCTATAATCAATGAATATTTACTAATTTATCCATATTACCGTGAATGGAAGATTTAACTTGAAACAAAATCAGATAAAAAAATATATATATAAGAGAATCGGTTTGGCATTGGAAAATAGGCACCAATATTTCTGAATCCGATACTGATTCCGGTACCTCAAAATATTCCGAGTTTTACGATTCCCGATTCCGATGTCGATTAATCGTTCTAACTCTAATATATATATATATATATATATATATATATATATATATATATATATATATATATATATATATATATATATATATAACTACTTCATTTACTCACATGAAATTAATATACGAAAGTATAGATTTATGCGTAAACTTCAAGTATTTACCTCAAAAGTGCTCAATACGTAGGTAGAGCTAGTTAGTAATTTATAAAATATATATGGCGATTAAGCTACACTGAATATTCGGCGTTTCATCCACTCTAGGATTCGCCAGGCTTATGCGCGAATTCTGTGGTTGTTTCTCGTTTTTATATGGACCTCTTCTGTTGAGGATTTTAGTTAGCCAATCAGCTTTCTAGTATCCACCGCGCCCCTTCCTATCAGCCAATGGGCATGCATTTTATCGATCCTTTGTTCGATAAAATGCATGTCCATATATATGCATGCATATATACCTTATATAAACTAGACATACATAAACACAGTTATATAAACCCAACAATACAACACCAAGAGTAATGTCTCCTATTTTTTTTTATTCGGCTCAAATGGATCAGAGAGGAGTACAAACTGCTGTGTCATGATGACTGGTCTTGACCATTCATGAAATGAAAGTTTCATCTGAACTTAAAAATTTCATGATATGAAAATTATCATTATGACATGAAAGTTTCATCTGCGTGTTGCAGATATTGACAGTATAAGACTCTGACTCAAAAGCCGAGATCCGTGATTAAATTCCTGGCAAACGTGCATAGATTATTGTGCTTACTATCTAGAAAAATACATGCTGGAGCACAAAAGGGCACACGTTTTAATAGTAATACTCACGTTTTCGTGAGTCCTCAACTTTTTGAGTAAAAAACTATGAGGCTGTACTTTTGGAACGACCGTTGTATGACAAGCTGCGCCCCAGACACCCATGCGCAGCCATCGTACATCTTTTAGTAAAGTGCATTGGAAATTGTGTTGATTATGTAACTATGTAGAAAAATATATTCTGGAGCAGAAAAGTTGCCCGTTTTAATGTTACCACTCGCGTCTGCATAGCTCTTTAACTTCTTGAGTGAAAAACTGAGGGACTTTATATTTGGAACAACTCTTGCATATTATAACTTCTAAATGTCACATTGATGTATAAAATAGTATATCGCCTTATGACATTTTTTGTAAGTACATGAAATAATTATATATTTAAACGTACATGTGTATGCGCTAAGTAAAAAAACCCGTGAATGAATAAAATGGATTTACTCATGTTATTTTCTAAGCTATTTGTGTGTTTTTTACTTCAATATTTTAACAAGAGGAACGACCATTTTCCCCAATATATGTTGCTGTAAATATTAAGAATAGGCAAAACATACATAAATATATACATAAAATATAGCTGAATAGTATTAAAAAAAAATAAAGAGAAAATACGAAACTACGGGTCGAAAGCGACAAAAACATGTCAGAGATGTGTTTTCTGTTGACGGCTTTGTACGTTTTACTGGCGGCAGAACTGTGAATTTTGGAGACTGCTTCCTGTGTGAAAGACGAAATCTTAGACCAATGACGTCAACTTTTGCAGCATGTATTCTTTTAGAAATTACAGAAATTTTAAATCTATTGTAGCGTGGATTTCATGTTTACTCAATTAAAAGATTCGCTAAGAAAACTTAAAAACAAAACACACACAAAAAATCTTTTTATACTACAACGTGGAACTATAAATTTGTCGCAAAACAACACTACAGCTTTATTTTCAAATTTTATTGAACAAATCAATCCAGGTAACTTGATTATGTAGTAAAGTTGACATCTATTCAATGTAACCGCCTTCAGCGTAACTCACCACATCAATACGGGTCCAGAAATGAGAGCATCTTTTTTCCACAAGCCGATGGAAGCTCGGGAAATATTCGGAGGATGGTGTCGATTAGGCTGGTTTTGCATTTGAGGGATGTCATGTTGGTGATGTGATCGGTGTATAACCAAACAATGTATTCCAGCGGGTTCAGGTCGGGGAAGGAGGGAAGGCCAGTATCAGAAAGGTACAAATTCGTAGCACTCTTTCTTATACCAAGCCTTGATCTCTTTGGATGTTCTCTGATTTTGGAAAAAAATTAAAAGGAAAATTTTCGCAAAAAAAAAAAAAAATCATTATTAAGGTTTATTTTGCTTTGGAAATTGATTCACATAAGAATCGATCTGGAGTGTACAAAAATGCTTTTTGTATGTTGCAAATTATTACACACAGACACACACACACATACACACACACATATATATATGCATATATACACATATAAATATAAAATCATTTCATATATTTACATAAAACGTCATAGGGAGATATACTATTTTATATATTGATTTTCAATATCAAGAATGCTCAATACGTGAGTATAGCTCGATAGTAATTTATATATTTTTGTACATTAGTATATATATATATATATATATATATATATATATATATATATATATATATATATATATATATTTCTAAGTGTCTACTTATATCTGTTTCAATCGATAAGAAACACCTTTTCGTTCACTTCCTGTTTTTCACTCAGTTTATAATTCACCTTCTATCTGCCTTTTTACGGATTTTTCTACATCCAGTCTGCAACTTTTTTCTTCCATAGGATTTCGAGTCTCTCTTACAACTCTCTTCTAGTGTGTCTGTCTGTTTCTCTCTTTCTCTCTCTTTCTCTCTCTTTTTCTCAGTATGCCCATATAGTGTAGCACTATACCGTTTACGGTTTTACTCTGTCTGCGCTTCTTCGCTTCATCTATCTATATTTTCACCATCTATCTCGCCCTTTCTTCATATATATATATATATATATATATATATATAGAGAGAGAGAGAGAGAGAGAGAGAGAGAAGGAGAGAGAGAGACAGACAGACAGACAGACAGACAGACAGAGACATAGACAGACAGAGAAAAAGAGAAAGAGAGAGAGTGAATAAATGACAACAAAAGACTATATTCTAATATCCATGATGGTTACCATCTTATAACTTATTCCTTTAATTCAGTTGACTTATACAATTCTTGACAGTATCTGTTTCGTAGCGCATAACCAATTAGTTAATCTATTTTGTCTTTAACATTAATATATATATATATATACTTTGAATTTGTCTTTACATAAGAAGTCATGAGTTGCTACACTGTCGTGAGCATGTTTCGGTCTCCTAGTATTTACTTACTAGAGACCTCTTCGGTAAACAACGCTTATATTCTAAATACTAGAAGACCGAAACATGCTCATTATTGTGTAGCGACACAGTACTGTTTATGTAAAGACAAATTCAACGTGTAACCCGATCTACCCCGGTATTGAGCACTCTTGTATTAACCTCATTATAGTTCACTGGTTTCCTTACCTTTGAAAACTAGCAACCTCAAATTATATATATATATATATATATATATATATATATATATATATATATATATATATATATATATATATGCCTGAGCCTGACGAAACCTATACTGGATGAAACGCAGAATATTCAGTGTAGCTTAATCGCCATATATATTTTATAAATTACTAACTAGCTCTACCTACGTATAGAGCACTTTTGAAGTAAATACTTAAAGTTCACGCATAAATCTATACTTTTGTATATTAAATTTATGTGAGTAAATGAAGTAGTTATATATATATATATATATATATATATATATATATATATATATATATATATATATATATATATATATATATATAATGCTCCTATCTTGGGTTGAGCATATTGGGAAGTGATATACAAATTACCATTAGCGCATGAAGCGATGCTCTTTATATAAAAAAAATTGAGCTTCGGTATTTGGACAGTGTCAAAACATTGTTAATGCACTCTCCGCATAGCAGCAGGCGAATAGCGCAACGATTAGAATCCCCAACTGTCATTTGGGCGGTCAGGTTTCCATCCGGGCTTGATGTAGTTATTTGCTTTTCTAGTCGCACTGATGAGCTGTGATACAGTACTGTACGTGGATGACTCTCTCTCTCTCTCTCTCTCTCTCTATATATATATATATATATATATATATATATATATATATATATATATATATATATATATATATAAGTGTGTGTGTGTGTTGATTATGCCGAGAAAGTGTAAACCCATTTTTGTTCAGCTTAATGAACTGCTGCAATTTTACGATAGCTTTATTGAATATATGCATTATACATGTTCTTTTTTGGGTTTTTTTAAAGGAAAACCATGTATCTACATGCGTGTGTGTTTGTGTGCGGGTTAGTGTTGGTGTCTGTGTTGACGTCTGTGTGTGCGTGTGTATTTTCCCGTACCTGAATCGCAGTTTCTATCTTTTTTCTTTGTGTTATTCTCTCTTCATCTTCCCTGCATATCATTATATCGAATCTAGAGCGAAAACTGACTTGGAAAAGGGGGAATGGACCCAAGAGAATACAGCGTGCTAGTTAAAATCGAACTCGGACTAACCCTGTTTGACAGTGCTCTGATGAATAGCGTTTAGCGACTCCACTTGGCCTTTCAAAGTTCAGACAACCGATCCAATCGCTCTCCGGGGAAATCTTCGAAGTCAGTTGAGTTTTTGTAATTCAAGTTGAATTATGCATCTCTTCAACTAATTCAAGACAGTCTTAATTGCAACAGTCTGACCATCGCAAGCGTAGCTGTCTTGCTGCTTAACGTGTCACAACAGGTCAAACAGGTGATGCTTAAAGACGATCAACGCAGAGGCAAGCCTGGAAAGTGTCGAGCCCGTTATATTTACTCACTAGAAAGACCAATTCCTCCCATCAACATATCGAATGGCGGGTTAAAATATGTGTTCTACGTTCTTGCCAAGGTGTATAATTATTGGATGTTAGCTGAACCGTTTTCCAGAAATGTTCGTGTCCAATTACCGCAAATATGAAACGTACGCCAAAATAGCTTTGCGGATGTAAGCCGCTCTGAATATATTTGTACTTGCGTGCGGATCGTTGAGTTTAGTGACAGGGGTGGGGGTCAGAGTTGAAAGGACAAAGGACTACTTACTCTTAATTAATCTCGCAGGAAAATTGATTTCAAAATAGGCTAGAAGACTTTTCTTCGACGATCCATCTAACATCAACCAATTCATCGATTAAAAAAAATAAATATGACGTTTATACAGGGCAGATAGTATTTGTCTCTAACAATTGAAAGCCATTGAAAGATAGATAAAGAGAGTAAATAAGATAGACCGACAATGGATCTATCCTGCTATCCTAGTATATTTCTGTCTGCAATATATCTTTATATATTTATATCTATTTATCTTCGAGGTACCTTCAATAAATTTCCAGACATTTTTTGTATGGGCACTTTCACTGTTAGTATACACACGGAATTATCACATTGATACACCGGTTCTAGTAATATCACCGCAGCTAAGCAACATTGAGCATGGTTAGTACCAAATGGTTTACCATTTGGGAATTCTAGGTTCTGTGTGTACTCTCTGCTTATCTCGGCATTTGTTTTCAATCCTTCTGTACATACACTTTACGTGCCACTGGTATTTAACAATGTCGACTCAGAAGAGGTGCGGTTGGAGAGTTCGCACCTCCTGCCTTAAATATTTCACGCGCAGGTACCCCTTCGTGGGTAGCCATAGTCTGTAAAAGCCTGCGTTTTTTTTAACACACATGGAACACTAGTCTGCTTCGATGTACTCTCCTCCGGCTGCAATGAACTTATTGTAACGTTCCAACAACTGAAAGGCCCCATGGAATTCTTCTTTCATCTCCTCAATTGTTTCATAACTACAACCGCAAAAGTTTTCTTTGAACTGAGGAAATAAGCAAAAGTCACAGGAAGAAAGGTCGGAAGTATAGGGACGATGTGGAACCGTCTTCGTGCCCATCTTAGTCAAGAAGGACGGAGTTGTGGACTGGTGCGTTGTCATCGCGGAAATATAACAGACCTGCTTTGGAAGAGTGCTGGCCTATTTCGATGGAATCCCTCCTTAAGCTCCCTAATAAACTCAACATAGTACGGGGTGAGGTAATAATTTTTTCACCCTACAGAAAACAACACTACATTTATTGCCCTACAGAAAACAACACCACAGCTACATTTTAAAACTTTTATTAAAAAAAATTAATTCAGATATTTTGATTATGTAGTGGAGCTGGCATCTATTCAATGCAGCCGCCTTCAGCCTAAATCACCGCCTTGATACGGGTTCGGGATTGGCAGCATGCCATTTCCACATCGCATCGGCGGGAGCTCGGCAAATACTCGAAGGATGTCAGCGATTAGGCTGGCTTTTGTGTTGGGTGATATAATGTTGGTGATGTTCTCGGTGTATAAACAAACGAAGTAGTCCAGCGGGTTCAGGTTGGGGGTGGATGGGAGTCCAGTGTGAGAAGGGTACAAATTCGTAACACTCTTTCTGAAACCAAGCCTTCGTCTCTTTCGACTTGTGGCCGGCGATGAGTCCTGCTGCCATGGCCAGGGTTTACCAGCTGCCACCTGATTGCACCATGGAATAACCACACTCTTCAGCACATCAAGGTACACTTTGGTGTAAACTTTCAAGCCGCCTTCGAAGATGTGAGGTGGCATGATGTGGCCACCACTTGAAACCACACCAAAGACCATAACCGTATCCGGAAACTTTGTTTTCCTTACGCTGAGCACGAATCTGTTATTCGTGGCAATCCAGCGACGCATTTTTAGGGTGCTGTTAATGGTCTGGTGTCATAACTTTATTTGGTAGAGAGCATGAGTTTTACAGTGGCGCATCTCTGATCTCGCTCATTGAACATTGTGTCACTTTAAAACATGATAGAAGGCTCCTAATGCTCTTTGGGTTTGTACATACCTAACCAACTTGTAGATGTTCTGCAACAACAACAACAACAACAACAACAAAAAACGGATTTTAAGAAGCAGAAATGGAATAATGTCGTTTTTGTAAGGGCGACAATATTATCGTTCCACACAGTATTCCTTGTCGACTGTCTGTCAACTTGAAACCCAGTGCATGTATATCATCTCCGGGCTATCAAAACAGGGATCATCATAAGTTTCTGGCCATATTTGTTCTGTCTGTCTTTCTTGGGTCTGGGAGGGGCAGCGTGATTTGACTGGGATTTCCACCTCTTCGTCTCTTGGTCATAGCAGAAGATCCAGCATTCATCGCATGTCAGCAGTGTATCAAGAACTGTTGGACCTGAATTGATCAGCTCGACCATCTCCCTGCTCTCACAAGAACGCCTTCTTTGTAATCTTCTCTGAGAACTCTTGAGACAAACTTCGCGAAAATTCTGCTCATCATCAGTTCCTCGCGATTAATTGTCTGTACCGTTCTTACACTGTCATTAAGTTGTGCTTTATTGTCTTTATAGATATACGCCGGTCCTTATCCATGCAATTCTTTATTTGAGCAATCAACTCTGGTGTTCTGACTTCTTTACTGCTTCCATAACTCCAATAAATCCCTCACAGGCTCCCTGCCTTCATTGCATCTCTTATGCACTTAAAATCTGATGTTCGATTCATGCAAGATGGTTCGAAAGCAGTTTGAAGCATTCTATACGTTTGTTGCAGTTTTCCTGAGTTTAAAACAGCATTTGCTTATATATCCTTTGTTTAAAATGTCCTCATGTCTAGATTACATTTATTAAATTAACCAGCTGTGACAATCAGGCTTTAGTAAGGAGTATTTCAATTTCTTGTTGCAGCTGATCAAAGCAGATAATTTTGGCTAAATATGTAACGCATATGTTTGCAAATAATGAATATTTACTTATATAAGAAATGTATATACATATACACAAACACACCCATATATGTATATATATATATATATATATATATATATATATATATATATATATGTATAACTTTACATCATAGACATTTATCCCTGGATATCCGAAGAACGTTTTAACATTGCCCTAGAATTTGCCGAGGCATACACTGATATATCCTCGGAAGAAATCAACATCATTAAAAAATGTAGAAAATCAGTTCTAATAAATAACAATAACCAATGAATAAAAACTAAAATGAAAAATTCGTTTGATTTGGCGATGGGTACCAGAGATTCTGCAGAGGCATCAGATCTTGTGGGATTATTCATTCTATATACCCTCACATGCGTATTCGATACTACGGATATCGGCCTATATAGAGATGACGGACTAGCTATAAAAAAAAACTCCAACAAAGTTAAGAAAGAAAATCATACACAAGGAAATGAAAAAAATTAGGGCTAAAAGCAGACGCATCAGCTAACATAAAAATAACAAACTTCCTGGACGTCACGTTAAACTTAGATAAAAACACATATGAACCATACTTAAGAGATTACGCTACTCCAATTTACGTAAATCCTTAGTCCAATAACCTACCATCAATTTATAAAACACATTCCTAACTCGATCGTAAGTAGACTCAGTAATAATTCAAGCGATGAAAATGCATTTAACAGGTCATCCAATATCTACGAAACAGCCCTAAAAAATAGTGGATACAAAAATAGTAATATCTAATATGAGCAACAAAACACCAATAACTATAATAAAATTAAAAATAGAAGAAAAATAAATATAATTTGGTATACGGCCCCATACAATCAAATGTTAAAAACAAAACTTGGCAAGAAATTTCTAGATCTTATTGAAAAACATTTTCCCGCAACCAACCCCTTACACAAAATCTTCAATAAAAATACCTTAAAGTTATCCTACAGTTGTTGCGAAAATTAAGAGATGATAAGTAAGGCACATAATAACAAAATACTAAATAAAAACAATGTAAACAACAACAAAATAAACAATAAAAAGTAGATACCATGTCAAAAATAAAACTAACACTAGCAGAAATAATAATAATAATAATAATAACAATAATAATAATAATAATAATAATAATAATAATAATAATAATAATAATAATAATAATAATAAAAAACAAACCCCGGACAAGAACAACCATACCATAAATAAAAATACTAATAACGAACAAGATAAATGCAACTGTAGACACCGCACACTTTGCCCAGTTCAAAATAAATGTCTAACAAAAAGCGTAGTTTATCAGGCAACAATATTTGCGAAAGAAAACCCGAATAACAAGAAATATTACGTAGGCATAACTTCCTTAGATTTCAAAACCCGATACTATGACCACAAAAGTACATTCAACAATAAAAAAAAACACCGTATAAAAACAACACTAGCGAATAAATACTGGGAACTCAAAGAAAGCGGACATTCGCCGGTAGTCGAATGGAAAAACATAAGACAAGCTACCACGTGCAGGCATTTAGACGACCCATGTAAATTATGCCTTCATGAAAAGTTTGCTATCCTGTACTTTAAAGAACCCCAAAATCTATTAAACTGTAGAAGAGAAATAGCAAATAACTGTATTCACAAAATAAAACTTACTCTAGGATAGCGATACAAAATAGCTTTAAAACTAACAAAAACAATAGAAAATAAACAAATAAATAAATTAAAATAAACATGAATATACATAAACGATCACACATATATGTATGTATATATATGTGTATATATATGTACATATATGTATGTACACATATGTGTATTTATATATATTTTTAAAAACACAAAAGAAAAAAAAGAAAGGAAAATGGCTGGCTTAAACCACTAACCTAGTTCTAAAACAGATCCTTTGTTCGATAAAATGCATGCCCATTGGCTGATAGGAAGGGGCGCGGTGGATACTAGAACGCTGATTGGCTAACTAAAATCCTCAACAGAAGAGGTCCATATAAAAACGAGAAACAACCACAGAATTCGCTCATAACCCTGACGAATCCTAGAATGGATGAAACGCCGAATATTCAGTGTAGCTTAATCGCCATATATATTTTATAAATTACTATATATATGTGTGTGTGTATATATATATATATATATATATATATATATATATATATATATATATACATGTGTGTATATATATAAACAAAGAAAGATAGAGGGTAGATAGAGACAGGCAGGGGTAGTAGCGAGATGAAAAAGGTTAAAAGCGCAATCACGTGAACAATTTTGTAAAATGAAATTCAAGTTGATAAAAAAAGAAACGATTAAAAAAGAAACTCATTGAATCGATCGATAAAGAAATAAGAAAAATGTGATGAGCGACCAAAGAATGCAAATGGGAAATGATAAGGAAAATTTAAAAAACAAAACAAAAAAAACAATGACCAAACCGCAATGGGTATCCCCCACCCCCAATATACGTAAAAGAAATTTCATTTTTTAAAGTGGTTTTGATCCGGTGATGACAATTTAATCGTTTTTTTTTTCTGTTTGTTTTATTTTTTTTCTCTGTGCTATGTTGATCCTATCGAACTCGATTTGAGATACGGCATGTTTTTTTTTAGTTTGTGTGACCTAACACTTAAAATATATAAGCAAATGGGCGAATCGATAAAGCACACACGCACACACACACACATACACACACACACATATATATATATATACACACACATATATGTATATATATATATATATATATAAACACACACATACAACTAAGAGACTCCTATCCTTACATCATCAACGCTCTGATCCCCATCTGGCATCAATTGTGATGGATGGCTCTCGTCTGGGTGAGGCCCCGTGTTTTGACAAGCTTCTGGGTTTGACCTTTACTCCTGATCTGAAATGGAACACGTACATCAAGTCTGTTGCCAAGGTCGCTGGAAAGATGGTGGGATCCTTCTACCGCTCCAGAAGATATCTCACTACGGATGCAATTCTCTATCTATATAAAAGCCAAGTACGTCCAAGGATGGAATACTGTTGCCATATCTGGGCAGGAGCTGCTAAAAACAGCCTATCCTGCCTTGACAGAGTACAAAATAGACTTCGTGGCTTAGTGGGGGATGCCCTTTTCTCTACCCTGCAACCTCTCTCCCACAGAAGAGACGTTGCGAGCCTGTCCTTGTTTTATCGTTATTTCCATGGCAGATGCTCGTCTGAACTCCAATCTCTGGTCCCCCCTCGCCAATCTTTCACGAAAAACACCCGTCTAGCTGAATCCACTGTGAAAAATTTCCCCCACTCTATATCTCTGCCTAAATCAAAACGCAGATGCCATGAACAAAGCTTCTTTCTTAGAACTGCACGCCTGTGGAACTCTGTTCCGTCTGCCTGCTTCCCTCCGGACTACAACTTGGTTGTCTTCAAGTCCAATGTTTACAAATTCCTAATGAACCGCCCCCTTAAGTAAACATTTCAGCAAATCTCCTCACTAACGTAATGTACTTGCAATAACCCTTATCCCTGAGTGGCTTCCGGGCCTTGATAAGTGGTGATCACTGTGTAAAATATATATATATATATATATATATATATATATATATATATATATATATATATATATATATATATACATGGGAGTATTGTTTTTTTTCTAAACAGTCAATACGATAATAATTATAATAGCTTGACAGCTTTTTATATTATTAGTATGAAATCTGCATTAATAAAAACATCCTATTTAAGCGTCTTTTACGACCGGGCAATACCTGGTTTCCTCCTAGGATATATATATATATATATATATATACATATATATATATATATATTGATTTAGAGTTTATTTTGTGTACATACTGGAAATAACTTCTTAAATAAATTATAAAATATATGTTGTTTAGACAGTAAACTATCAATTTAAAAGACCAAACCTGAAAAATAAATAAAATAATCATAATTGCTCTCCTCTATTAATGTCCGTCTTGAAGGGCTCTTTAATGTGTCGTTTTTTTTTTTTGTTTTTGTTTTTTGTTTTGTATTGTTTAATGAATGATCGTCTCTGAAAAACAGCTTATAAAACCAAAGGCAATATTTTTTCGTGACAATTTTCGGAATGTGCATATGACAAAAAGGAAAATAAATATATAGTAATTCTTCGAAATAAAAGATAATCAGTAAGATATTATATTGGACTTCTTCGTTCTTTCATCAATGGAATTCAGGCAACCGGTATATCTGCTCTGAAGTCGAAAACAAATGTTCATTAAGCTTATTACTTTTTTACAATTTAGACGATTAAGTAATATATATATATATATATATATATATATATATATATATATATATATACCGTAAAATGTATATTTTATAAAAACTCTCTCTCTCTCTCTCTCTCTCAATATATATATATATCTGTATATATATAATATATATGTGTGTGTATGTGTGTGTGTGCGATTGTGTGGGTGTGTCTGTGTGTGTATAGTTTTCATAATATATATATATATATATTTTTTACGGTATATATATCGCTCATTTTATCGTCTAAATTATTAAAAATAACACACACATACACACACACACATACACACACACATATATATATATATATATATATATATATATATATATATATATATATATATATATATATACTACTAGAATATATGTTCCAGGATGAGTGTAAACAATAAATAAAGACTTTTTTTTCCTGAAGGGTATCATACGGTTTCGGTAACATCTTCCTTAGTTGTAAAATTTACAAAAAAAATGTGGTGTGTCATTTTGCTTACCTCGTTTGCATAGAATTCATATTTGATAATTCATAATTATGTGTTCAGGTGTTTCGGATTTTACAAAAAAAAAATGCATATTAGTGACGACCACGCACGCATTCGAATCCTTTTAATAACTAAGAATTTGATGTAGATAATTTTTCTGTATTCTTTGTATCTAACAAATTTGTAGTGTTCTTTAAAGGGATGGGGATGTACGCATTAGCCACCTGGGTGTTCCAAACATAGTTAGTCCTATGGGGCGTTTACACACCCCAATACGAAAATGTGTATAGTGTTATTGTTTTGTAAAATATAGTTATCCTGCTTGTTCAGTATGTATCTACTGTCCTTTTTTTAACAGTTTGAATAACTTGGTATTAATATAAAGTAATACAATTAAATTATAAAACTAAGGAAAAATGTTAAAAATCGTATATTTAGATCACATTTATAAAAAAAAAATACACTCGGAATACAACAGGTTGTGTTATTTTTTATAATCTATGATGAATATTAAATGTTTCCGTTAATGGAAATAGCAATAAAAAACCAATGTGTGCTTTTAAATGTAAACACAAAATGTTTTCATGGATTGAAATAGCAAGAACAAGTAAATATGAGTTCATTACATAAAGATTTCCATTCAATCTGATTCGCCTCCAAGGAAGACTGAGAGTCAAATGAGAAGGGAGAAAAAGAAATAAGTTTCCAACTAGAAATTATGAACACTTCAGCAAAATTCGGGTGACAAAACACACACCATGGGACTAACGCAAGTTTAAATGGTAAAGTTTTTTGGGGGTTTTTAAGCATGTGTACATGTTACTCACCAGGTTGCCGACAATATAATATTCCCAAGTAATTCGTTTATTTGTTTACAAAGTAATAACGTACATACATCTACATGCGTGGGTTCACGTTGAGCAGATCTGTAAATCCTGTTCGACAGATTCAAAAGGATTATTACACCGTTTTAAATCAAGATTACCGCAAATGCGAGTTAAATACAAACCAGCCAATATGTAAGTAATTCACCTTAAAGGCTTTATTTTTCCTAGTACAAGGAAAGAGAACAAAATTAGCTCCCATGCCAACTCAATATGGTAATAAAATGGTCTCTTTTAACAAGGTTCATTATTGCCATAGTCGTCTTCTTTTTTTTTCTTTTTTTTTTCGAGTGACGAGAAATGTATCATATGTCGCCAGAGCTAGTCCGATGCATGCCTAATCTATTCGTCTGTTTACCGGTTAAGTATCGATAATGCAGATACCATTACGCCCCTTACTGTAAATGTGCTTCGTATCTGAAAAGGATATCTACCTGTCGATGTTTATGTCTTAGAGACGGCTTAAATGCCACGACTACACTGTAGCTGCTGAGAAATCGCGGACAATTATGTGTCTAACGAGAAAGAGGATTTGCAACATAAATTTCGGGATTAAATCACCAGATCAACGTGGGAAATTTAAAAGGGACACGAATTAATCCCTTGCCTCTTTTAAGGGACGTATAAATGTCCACTTTTATTTCTAGCTCATATTTTATGGCAGTTTGCACGGAATCAATTTTGATCGTTTCTGGTCGACAGATGACACCAATTCTACTACGTTCTATACTGAAAATCACATTTTCAAGATGCGCTCCTTCAATCTACTGATCTGTAGTGGAAATATCTTTTAAAAACAAAGACGTCACAGACAAATATAGTTATTTATCCATAACCTGACCCAAGGTCGTTTTGGCATCTTCCGACAGTTTATCGTAAACTGCCGGAAAAGCAGCCGAGAAAAGCAAACGCGGTTTGTCAATCAGAAATCTGCTGTTAGCAGATGGCGTTTACGTCAATAGTTAAAATTCACTTATCTAATACCAGGTCAGGATCAGAGTGTAGTATCTGTACTGATGCAACACTCAAGTTTATTTGTCCTTAGTCGAAGGACGGGGAAACCCCTTCTATACTGAGGCAATTTTGCTTTTCGCACTTCCAGAGTGCGCTTTTTAGGGGAGCTTGTATTCCCACATTAAACACGACCTTGTGTCACATTTTGTTTTCGCGGGGAAGCAAATAAATGCCTACTATTCATAGAAATAAGAAATTATTTTCGATCACAGTTGTTTCCATGAAAAAATGTTTTCGTCATTACGAACACCTTGTTTTATTGATGCATTTCTTGCAAGGAAACCACCTTATACCTTATCAAAAAAAAAAAAGGAACTTTCGATTTTAGTTTATGCTTGTTTACGTTTTTATCTTAAAAAAAATAAAGAATCGTACTTCTATGAAACTTTTGTTGAACTGATTTTAATACACTTTTCGGGTGTGTATTACTGTACACATAGGTTCGAAAAGTTGTCAAAAAACAAATATAGAACAAATAAATGTTATCAAAGGCAAGATAAGTTACTTTTCTACCTAACTGGATATAATTCACGTGTTTTTATTCAGTGTAACATGTTTATTCAGCTCGAAAAACATGCAATGTTTACCGATGTATTGGAAAATTCAAAATGGCAGCCGACTGTCTCTCGGAGAGGGTACGTTTGGGAAAAGGTATTATAAATAATAAACTAGACAAAATACTGTAAGAAATTCGCTCAATATATGTTACCGTGACATAAGTTGACATGTATTCGGCTGTTTTCTAACAGTATTTTGTCTAGTTTATTATTTATAATACCTTTTCCCAAACGTACCCTCTCCGAGAGACAGTCGGCTGCCATTTTGAATTTTCCAATACATCGGTAAACATTGCATGTTTTTCGAGCTGAATAAACATGTTGCACTGAATAAAAACACGTGAATTATATCCAGTTAGGTAGAAAAGTAACTTATCTTGCCTTTGATAACATTTATTTGTTCTATATTTGTTTTTTGACAACTTTTTCGAATCTATGTGTACAGTAATACAAACCCCACTTTTCTTTAATAAAATAAAAATATTTCTTTCATACACTGAAACTTATGGCAAATCTCGTTTTCTTCCGTTAAAATCATGTTTTCAGCGTTTGGGATTTATCGTCTCGCAGTGTCCGTGCCAGCTGTATTCCGAATGTTTTCTGGCTGTGTTGAGATCGGGGCTTCCAATCTGTAAAGAATAAAATAAACGCGTCCAAAACTCCGACCGTTTATTAGTTACAACCAAATACCGCGTATCAGGTATGCAAAACATTTATTTACAAACAGAGTATAAATAACATAAGAACATAAAATAGACTTCGTAGCCTCGTAAGAGATGTCCTTTTCTCTTCTCTGCAACCTCTATCTCACAGAAGCGATGTTGCGAGTTTGTCTCTGTTTTATCCTTATTTCCATGGCAATTGCTCGACTGAGCTTCAATCTATGCCCCCTAGCCAAACTTTCACAAGAAACACACGTCTAGCTGAAAACACTATCAATAATTCCCTCCACTCTTTATCTGTGCCTAAACCTAATCGTAGATTTCATGAACAAAGCTTCTTTCTTAGATCTACACGCCTGTGGAACTATCTTCGGTTTTCCTGCTTTCCAACTGACTACAATCTGATTGTCTTCAAGTCCAACGTAAACAAGTTCTTGATGAGCCGTTGCACTTAAGTTTTTAAAAAATATCAAATTTTCATTACTAACGATTACTATATTGTCCAGTTGACTACTGTATACTCTTAACTCTTATCCTCGAATAGTCTCTAGGCCTTAATAAGTGATGATGCCTATGTAAAAAAAAAACATTTGTGTGGTGTACAGAAATAGGTGTAGATAACCTGAAAATTTCCTTGCGTGTAAAAACGTGTGTTCAAAAAAGTTCATTAGAATCGTTGTATTCAAGTAATAATTAAATATTCGTGAATAAAGACATTGTTCATGAGGAAATCGAATTCTCTTACCTCTTTTGTTTTAATTTTCTTTTCATTTTCTTTTTCCTGAGGATGGGGCATTCTACCGGATGCCAGACATTCTCCCACTAGTTTAGTTACTCCAACATAGAGATCTTTTTAACATTCTAACCGTCCCGTTAAATGCAATTGATTTATCTCTCTTGCACTTGGTTCACGGGGTATATTCGCCAGATAGTTTTTGAAATCCTTTTTTATTAGCCCGGTTTGCTCCTATAATGACTGGAATGATGGATATCTTCTTAAGATTCGACTTTCTTTTCATATCGTATATAAGTCCTTGGTATTCTGTTATTTTCTCCCTCTCAGCTCTGTTAAGGTCAACATCATTAGGGACGCTTGCCTTTCTTTTTTCTGTTGTTTTATTTTACTTCAGTTGAAGTTCTCAGAAACCAAGGGGCCCACAACCTGGGGCTGACACTTGAAGTCTATATGAGATACATAGATATTCGAATGTTCTATTTAAGTTCTTTATTTCTCAAACACTGAGTTAGTAAAGAAATTGAGAACATAATTTTCGTCTCCCCAATTAACCATTTTCATATGCTGTAGTATATCTTTCTCTTTGGTCTCTTGCTCTTACTGGATTCCAGGACAAGAATTTATCTAGTCTGGTGGAGTATCAAGCTTCGTGCTATTACTTGATGTAGACTTGGAGAAGGTGCACCATTCCTCGTAAATGCTAATGTGGGTTAGCCATAGTGAGGAGATCTTATTTGGGCAGCGAATACTATGTGATTTTGAATATTTGGCAAGGGTTTACTTCTATCGAAAAAAGTATCCTCGTGCCAGGTTGTTCTGGCAAACTCCTGTACATAGAGACCTTAGACACTCGACGATTGTGTCTAGTAGGCATTCAAGTTCTCTCGAGTAGGCATTCAAGTTCTTTCCGGAAGGCATTCAAGTTACCTTTTTTTTTGTTTTATTTTACTTCAATCAAAGTTCTCAGAAATCAAGTGGCCCACAACCTGGGACTAACACTAAAGCATTATATGAGATACATAGATATTCGAATGTTCCATTTAAGTTATTTATTTCTAAAACATTGAGTTAATAAAGAAGTTGGGAACATAATTTTTCCTCTCCCCAATTAACCATTTTTATATATTGTATTATATCTTTTATTTTGGTCTCTCGGTCTTACTGGATTCCAGGACAGGAATTCATCTAGTCTGGTGGAGTATCCAGTTTCGTGATATTACTTGAGGTAAATCACTTCGAGAAGGTGCACCATTCCTCGTAAAAGCTAATGCGAATCAGGAGATCTTATTTGGGCAGCGAATACTATGTGATTTTGACTATTTGGTCAGGTCTTACTTCTAAGGTTAAAGTATCCTCATGCCAGATTGTTTTGACAAACCCCTGTACAGAGAGACCTTAGACACTCGAGGACAGTGTCTAGTAGGCATTCAAGTTCTCCTCAGTAGGCATTCAAGTTCTCCCCAGTAGGCATTCAAGTTCTCCTCTGGTAGACATTCAAGTTCTTCCTTGGTAAGCATTTAAGTTCTCCTCTGGTAGGCATTCAAGTTCTCCCCTGGTAGGCATTCAAGTTCTCCTCTGGTAGGCATTCAATTTCTCCCCTGGTAGGCATTCAAGTTCCCCTCTGGTAGACATTCAAGTTCTCCCCCTGGTAGGCATTCAAGTTCTCCCCTGGTGGCATTCAAGTTCTCCCCTGGTAGGCATTCAAGTTCTCCCCTGGTAGGCATTCAATTTCTCCCCAGTAGGCATTCAATTTCTCCCCTGGTAGGCATTCAATTTCTCCCCTGGTAGGCATTTAAGTTCTCCCCAGTAGGCATTCAAGTTCTTCCCTGGTAGGCATTCAATTTCTCCCCTGGTAGGCATTCAAGTTCTCCCCAGTAGGCATTCAAGTTCTCCTCTGGTAGGCATTCAAGTTCTCCCCTGGTAGGCATTCAAGTTCTCCTCTGGTAGGCATTAAAGTTCTCCCCTGGTAGGCATTCAAGTTCCCCTCTGGTAGGCATTCAAGTTCTCCCCCTGGTAGGCATTCAATTCTCCCCTAGAAGGCATTCAAGTTCTCCCCTGGTAGGCATTCATGTTCTCCCCTGGTAGGCATTCAAGTTCTCCCCTGGTAGGCATTAAAGTTCTCCCCTGGTAGGCATTCAAGTTCTCCCCAGTAAGCATTCAAGTTCTTCCCTGGTAGGCATTCAAGTTCTCCCCTGTTAGGCATTCAATTTCTCCCCTGGTGGGCATTCAAGTTCTCCTCTGGTAGGCATTCAAGTTCTCCTCTAGTAGGCATTCAAGTTCTCCCCAGTAGGCATTCAAGTTCTCCTCTGGTAGGCATTCAAGTTCTCCTCTTGTAGGCATTCAAGTTCTCGTCTGGTAGGCATTCAAGTTCTTCTCTGGTAGGAATTCAAGTTCTCCTCTGGTAGGCATTCAAGTTCTCCCCTGGTAGGCATTCAAGTTCCCTCCTGGTAGGCATTCAAGTTCTCCCCTGGTAGGCATTCAAGTTCTCCCCAGTAGGCATTCAAGTTCTCCCCTGGTAGGCATTCAAGTTCTCCCCTGGTAGGCATTCAAGTTCTTTCCTGGTAGGCATTCAAGTTCTCCCCTGGTAGGCATTCAAGTTCTCCTCTGGTAGGCATTTCTTGAAAAAGCTTCGGGGTAGCCGTAGTGAGATCTTATTTGGGCTGCGAATATTATGTGATTTTGAATATTTGGTCAGGGTTTATTTCTATGGAAAAAGTATCCTCATGTCAGATTGTTCTGAAAAACCCCTGTACAGAGAGACCTTAGACACTCGAGGATAGTGTCTAGTAGGTATTGAGAATGCATGCACGTGTGCAGGCAAAAGTTTGTTCCCGACCCGTGTCTACAGCTGCTTATCGTAAACGGTCACAATATGGTTATGCGGTCTTCTATAAGGTCCTGGATGATATCCAAATATTTACTGTTTATTTTTTTTTCTAACTCAAATGTGACAAAGTGACAAAATTCAATTGTAAACCTTTTTAATATTAAGTATACTAAATATTGCGATATTTTTTGGCAAAATATACTTAGGTATGATCACAAAGAATTGGACTATTATACTTATCGCCTGTGGTGATAAGACAAATCAGGTACATGGACCGATGCATAAATCTACTGAATCTCTTAAATTTTCCCTCAAAGTTTTTTGTTTTGACACGAGAATCTAACTACGCTCTTCCTACTCTTTTCAAAGTTGATGCTGCACATTCTTACTACATTTGATATTCGGAATCAGATAATGTTCTTTTTATAGAAGAAAGTTGTCTGTTTTCTCATTCCTTTTTCTATTATTTTTCAATTACAACAGCGGCTTTGCATTCAAGACTAGATTTTAAACTAGGTTTGACAATAATTGTCGACACCATAGCAATAAATACAAGTAAAAACTAGTCAAATTAAATTAATTCATCGTAATCCATACTCTATATTGAAGAAAAAAGAATATGGGTTAAAATAGCATATAAATAGTCTTTATTTTATTAGATTTTAAACTAGGTTTCGCACCAATTTTCGACACCCATAATAAAAATACAAGTAAAAAATAGTAAAACTGAATCAATTTATCGTAATATGTAATCTATATTAAAGAGAGAGAATCAGGATATTAATCGCCTATAAACAACCTTTATTTTACACTGAATAAAATGAACGAAATTTGATATAAAAAGACGAGAATATAACATGACGTCCCAGATATACGTAAAACAAGCCTCATAAAAAGATTAAAAACTATATGAAAAACATACTATATATATATATATATATATATATATATATATATATATATATGTGTGTGTGTGTGTGTGTGTGTGTGTATATATGTATATAAATAAATATAAATATATTGTTATGTTGTTTTGAAGAAAGTAAAACCGAATGGATTCATGAAATTGATCAACGTTTCGTCTCTATTGCAGGGACATCTTCAGGATATTAACAGGACCAATGCAAAAAAAGAAAACGATCATAGACCATATGAAAATGAAAAGGAAACAGTGATAGAATCCTACCCATATCGGGAAGGAAACTACGTGTGTGGATGTATTTCCTTCCCGATATGGGTAGGATTCTAACACTGTTTCCTTTTCATTTTCGTATGGTCTATGATCGTTTTCTTTCTTTGCATTTTTCCTTTTAACATCCTGAAGATGTCCTCTGCAATAGGGACGAAACGTTGATCATTTTCATAAATTCGTTCGTTTTTTCTTTTTTCAAAACAACATAACGTCAACCATCGCTGGTATTTTTATTTTATTTTTATTCACACACACACACACACACACACACACACACACACACACACACACACACACACACACACACATATATATATGTATATATATATATTTAAAAGTTTTTGATCAATCATTATTCAAGTGAATTATAACAGTAAATGTATAAATGTATTACCTTTGGCTTGAAATATTACGAAAAACATATATGAATAGGATACCTAGAAAAGTCGTATTTTACGCATATTACATCTAAAACAATCAACAGTTTGACATGGAACCATTTAACTGACTGAATTTCCTTTAATATTAATTTTCAATATCGTAATTCGTAGCCCGAAAACGTAATATTTAAATTATTTTTATTTAATTTCTTGTAATTCTAAGAAATATCAATTCTAATTCCTTAAACTAAGCTTTTTAAAATATTTACTAAATAAACTTTACCGGAAAATTATTTTGCATACAAAATTCTTGTATGAACTAAATATCAATTTTTTTCTAATATTAACAGATTATCAAACATGCCGTGCAAAGAGAAATTTAATTAACTCTTAAATCATAATTATGTTGTTACTTTGTTTAGAAATATATATTTTTGTTCAGACGAAAGAAACGAGTTAGGCTACGATCTTTTTAAACATCATGCAAACATGTTACTGCGTCATCGGTCATCCGTTGAAATAACATATTAATATTCGATTTCTATATATTTTTAATTAATCGTTATTCAAAAACAGAGTTAATTAAAAAAAAAACTAATTATTAACAGTAAGATTGTCTGCTTATTCATAAGTTTTCTTATCAAGAAGCTTGAGAAAATTCAATCATATAAAAAGACATTACTTTGGAAACTACACAAATAAAAACTGTTAAATGCAAATGATAGATCATTTTTTTTAAATTCGTAAAAACTTAAATAAATTGAATATATTTCCCAAGTTTTTATTCCGGAAAAATCGATAAAAATCGTATAAATCGGCAACGTTTATGACCCAAACTTAAATTTTATTTCATCAGTCCAGTATATTTTAATGTGTAAAAATACTAAGATGTGTTTCCACACACACAAAAAAAAATCTGATAAGATTGTGTTGGGTGTATATAAGAATTTTTTGTATATTATTTCATTTCAGTTTATGTATAGTTCAATAGTTTTTCAAATAAGTCTGTAAAAGAATTATCGAAATCAGTCAACTATTTGATTTTTTAGAGAAGTTTAAAAATCGTGTTGTTTTCATTGTTTACGTCAAAATATGAAGAAATAACATGCCATTCCAATTCTCTCGTTTTCATCGCCTGGGGGAGGGAACGTTTTGAGAATTCACAGGTTTTACAGACGGTAAAAATACATGAGATTTTTATAGAATCTTTCTTCTTTAGAATATTGCAAAAATTACAATAAATCAATTTTATTTTACAGGTTTTTACTATTATTATTTATTGTGGGGTTCGAACATTTCGCCTTTACTATGGTCATATCTATTTAAAACTGTATTCAAACTAAGAAAAATTGAATAATCATTGTCCAACAACCGTTATTATCTGTTTGCTTAAGTGGGTATTTTCTATTGTTTATTTATTTATTTATTCATTTGGGAACTCTTATATCCATTTCCATAGGTAGTGTTGTTTCATCACGTTTCGGTCAAACCATCATTTAGCCTTCTTCAGGTGGTTAATCGAGACGGGATAGGAATACTGAGTTTCTTAACCGTGCTCTCAGTAATTACTGCCTTCCATAGTTGTTCGTCGTTTCACCACGTTTTTGGCCAAGTAATCCTCTGGTCTTCTTTGGGTAGGATTGAACGCGCTATCTTCAGAAAAGGATCACCTAGAGATCCACCGACTCTATCCACTGCACCACGTTGGATCTTTTGACCTTATAAATCCAAAGAAGAAGGCCAGAGGAATAGTAGTCCGAAACGCTGTGAAACAACAACTGTCATGATGAGGATGACAGTCCGCAAATAAATAAATGAATAAACAAGCTTCTACTACTACTACTACTACTACTACTACTATTTAAGCTCAGTTTTATATAACGGGTTTTACTAGTTATTCCTGATGGTCCACTTACCCTACAATCAAACCTTTGGCTAGTTTGTTTGTTTTTTGGGAGGTGGGGAGCTCAATTCCGAGTTATCAATCAAGATCGATTCATGGAAAGTGTCTCACGATGATTCTAATGATTTGCACGAGCAACTCCTCCGCGCCAGAATGAACAAATAACCGTAACATTTATCCTTACAACTTGTCGCGTATAATTTGCTATTTTTTTTCAGCTCAACAATTGAGGAGCTTGTGTAGTCTACATAGTACTATATATTTACTCTCTTTGGACTATTGTGTATATGGATACCATTAACATTCATATTTTTGTGAAATGAGGAGGACAGGGAAATGAAAATATTCTGAAACCATTTCTTCTTGCAGCCATTGTCAACAATGAATAATGTACTATTTCAATGAATTCCAATAAAAAACAAACAAACATAATATAAAATCTATTATCCATTTGTTTAAGTGGATATTTTTTCAATCGAGATCGAAGATGCACGGGTACAAATAACTTACCTTCTTTACTATGCACCAATAAAAAGTTAGAAGACGAAAACTCTTTTACTCCAGCGTTTTGAAGACGTGGAAATATTTAATCCAATATAAACGATGGTTGTGAAAGAATCGCTTTTCGTCTTCACAAAATAAAATAAGTAACAGATTGTTGATGCCAAAGCAACACAATTATTCGCTGACAGACATACCTAAGCAATTGTTTGCAATACAACCAGTACAGTTCTGGTAAATATCGTTTGTGAAAGGTAAACCGGATGAAAATCTTATTGGATAACTGGATTAAATCGGAACACTGAGAAAATCACTACAGATGCGTCCGTTGATCTACCGTTTTACAATGGAAATTCTTTTCCAGATATAAACGTGACAGGCAAACGTAAACTGTAAGTCGTAATGAGTCTAACCATTGCTCCTGATCTGAAATGGAGCACGTAGATCAAACCCGTTGCCAAATTCGCTGGGGAAATCGAGGGATCATTCTACACCTCAATAGATATCACACTGCGGATGCAATTCTGCGTGTATAAGAGCCAAATACGTCCGAGAATGGAGTACTGTTGCCACATCTAGGTAGGAGCTAGGGAAGCATCACATTCTTCCTTGACAGAGTTCAAAATAGATTCTGTAGCCTAGTAGGGGATGCCCTTTCATCTTCTCTGCAACCCTCTTTTTCCACGGAACAGACGTTGCGAACCTGTCTCTACTCTATCGCTATTTCTATGGCAAATGCTCATTTGAGCCCCAATCTATTGTACCCCTGTAAAACTTTCATGAGAAACACTCGTCTAACTTAAACCACTATAAATAATTTCCCCACTCTTGATCGGTGTCTAAACCTAAACGTAGATTCCACGAACAAAGCTTCTTCCTAGGAAATACACGCCTGTGGAACTCTTTTCCGTTTGCCCGCTTTCGAGATGACTACAATATGGTCGTCTTCTAAGTTAAACGTAAACAATTTCAAATTTCCACTACGATATTGCCCCATTGATTTCCCGTTAATTAACCATTCATTAACCGTTATGTTTGAGTGTCCCCGCGCCTTGATAAGTGGTGACTCCTTCGTAAATAAATTTTAAATAAGCCTGTAACAGTCCGATTAAAATGTTTTCTCAAACGTCATGAATTTCAAATGTACTGCATTTATAAAGTCAGTATAAAAAAAGGTGTACGTATTTAAACTTTTATTTTGAACAAAAAAATGTATTACTAAAAAACTTTATTCATAAAAAGGGCGATTTTTTCCCTTTATAATATTGATTTTATCTGTAAACAAGCTTATAATAACCTTTGTCTTTGATGTCGGTTGGTTGATTGTTTGTTTTTTACGGCATATCAACCCTTTCCGGGTTATTTTATGCCGAATCCAAAGATTTTGAAGAAAAAATTTTTTAATAGAATATATTTGTTGTTTTCACGTTGGTTTCTATTTAACCCATAGTTGGGACCCTAACAGGTACTACCACTCCGGGTCAGAGTGGACCTGGGAGCAATGGTAATTAAAGGGTGCTCCACACTCCCCCAAAAGCCCACAAGCTGGGGCCTCACCACTGGATATAGTTTGAGGTCATATCCAGGACCCCCATTGAGGGACTTTTACCCTCTGCAGAGGGGCAGTCGGCGTATTCTAATGCCCCACTGACAGGGCCTTGTCTTTGATGTAAATATGACTTTAACTCATGTTCAAACTTCCCTCGTGATATGAACCTTATTATATTATAATTATGAAACTTATTATATTATAATTATAAATATTATTATATTATAATTATGAAACTTATAATATTATAAGTATGAAACTTATTATATTATAATTATAAACCTAATTATATTATAATAATAAACCTTATATTATAATTATAAACCTTATTATATTATAATTATGAACCTTATTATAATATAATTATGAAGTTATTATATTATAATTATGAAACTTATTATATAATAATTATGAAACTTATTATATTATAATTATAAACCTTAATATATTATAATTATGAACCTTATTATATTATAATTATGAAATGTATTAGATTATAATTATGAACCTTATTATATTATAATCATAAACCTTATTATATTATAATTGTAAACCTAATTATATTATATTATTAACCTTATTATATTATAATTATGAACCTTATTATATTAAAATTATAAACCTTATAATATTATAATTATGAACCTTATTATATTAAAATTATGAACCTTTTTATATTATAATTATAAACCGTATTATATTATAATTATGAACCTTATTATACTATAATTATGAAGTAATTATATTATAATTATGAACCTTATTATATTAAAATTCCTTATTATATTATGATTATTAACCTTATTATATTAAAATTATTAACCTTATCATATTATAATTATGAACCTTATTATATTATAATTATAAACCTTATTATATTATAATTATAAACCTTACTATATTATAATTATGAACCTTATTATATTATAATTATGAACCTTATTATATTAAAATTATGAACCTTATTATATTAAAATTATGAACCTTATTATATTAAAATTATGAACTTATTATATTAAAATTATGAACCTTATTATATTATAATTATGAACCTTATTATATTATAATTATGAACCTTAATATATTATAATTATGAACCTTATTATATTAAAATTATGAACCTTATTATATTAAAATTATGAACTTATTATATTAAAATTATGAACTTATTATATTAAAATTATGAACCTTATTATATTATAATTATGAACCTTATTATATTATAATTATAAACCTTATTATATTATAATTATGAACCTTATTATATTAAAAGTATGAACCGTATTATATTATAATTATAAACCTTATTATATTATAATTATAAACATTATTATATTATAATTATAAACATTATTATATTATAATTATGAACTTTATTATATTATAATTATGAACCTTATTATATTATAATTATAAACTTTATTATATTATAATTATAAACATTATTATATTATAATTATAAACCTTATTATATTATAATTATAAACCTTATTATATTATAATTATGAACTTTATTATATTATAATTGTAAACCTTATTATATTATAATTATGAACTTTATTATATTATAATTATAAACCTTATTATATTATAATTATGAAACTTATTATATTATAATTATGAACCTTATTATATTATAATTATAAACCTTATTATAATATAATTATAAACCTTATTATATTATAATTATGAAACTTATTATATTATAATTATGAACCTTATTATATTATAATTATAAACCTTATTATATTATAATTATAAACGTTATTATATTATGATTATAAACCTTATTATATTATAATTATGAACCTTATTATATTATAATTATAAAACTTATTATATTATGATTATGAACCTTATTATATTATAATTATAAACCTTATTATATTATAATTATGAAACATATTATATTATAATTATATACCTTATTAGATGATAATTATAAACCTTATTATATGATAATTATGAACCTTATTATATGATAATTATGAACCTTATTATATTATAATTATGAACCTTATTATATTATAATTATGAACCTTATTATTTTATAATTATAAAACTTATTATATTATAATTATAAATCTGATTATGTTATAATTATGAAACTTATTATTTTATAATTATAAAACTTATTATATTATAATTATGAACCTTATTATATTATAATTATGAACCTTATTATATTATAATTATGAACCTTATTATATTATAATTATGAACCTTATTATATTATAATTATGAACCTTATTATATTATAATTATAAAACTTATTATATTATGATTATGAACCTTATTATTTTATAATTATGAACCTTATCATATTATAATTATGAACCTTATTATATTATAATTATGAACCTTATTATATTATAATTATAAAACTTATTATATTATAATTATGAACCTTATTATTTTATAATTATAAAACTTATATTATTATTATAAACCTTATTATATTATGATTATGAACTTTATTATATTATAATTATGAACCTTATTATATTATAAGGCCATGCAAATAGTCTGGAAATACTAAAATAAATGATAATCCGGGGGAGTTAGACCAACTGAATATGCACGATGGGCCAGGATTTAACAATTTAATTTCACTCGGAGAACATTGGCGAGTAGTACCGTGGGAAGAGTACCATTATCACGATGAAAGATGACCCCCTTTTCTGGTGACCAAAGAATGACTTTATCGGATCAATATTCGTGAAGATATTGCAAAAAGTAATAGTGTTTCTTTAATAATATGAAAGAAAATGTCACGAATGATGATATGTTATAGGCAATAAAAAATATGCATAATATATATTACAATTGTTTATTTTTTTTTTTACAAACCGGAAACAACTTCTGTTTACATCCGATAAAACTTTTTTCTCTGCTATTATACAAATAAGAACTGTGTCTCTGTTTGTGTATCTATGTGTCTGTGAGTTCCCTATAGACTCGAAAACGGCTGGGTTGATTTTCATTAAAATTTCACCCTAAGGTACGGTATATGCCTGGCAATGTTCCATGATAGGTTTTGTATCGGAATGTCTTCGATAAGTATCGATAATCGACAATCAAATTAATCCGATGAAATAAGAAAAGGCCGATTTTGACCGAAGATAACATCTTGCATGACCTAAAATTCCAAGTTTATTTGAAAATTTTGATTATCACACAAACGGAATGGCCTGACACATAAAATCAATACTGGGTGCTTTGATATTACAAGACCGTGTTCGAAATGAAAGTTTCTGTTTTAAGCACAATTGCACTATGATACTTGTCGTTTTCATCTTAAATTTAAATTCAAACCATTATCACCAAACAAACAGTACGGCTAGGCTTATAAAATCAGCAGGAGCTCCTTTGGTATGACAGGAGCGCGTTCGGAATGAATGTTTCCGCTTAGAGCACAAATGAACGACGATACTTTACATTAGTATTGACAACTTCAGGGCAAGCCATTATAAATAAAGCATAATTTTATCAAATCAACATAGGTTCTTTACAGTGCAATGTAGTTTACAATGTATTGTAGATTATGTGACTGCGAGAGGTATGTGAAGCTTTTTTCCCGGAGCACTGCAGTGGATCCCCTAACTAGAGAAGGCATTCAATCGATGTGATTGAAAAAAAATGGGCTATTTCACCGATTTCGATGATAATACAAATATAGGAGTGTGAAATATTCGTTGCTCATCATTCAATCCCGGGCAACGTCGGGTCTATCTGCGAGTTTAAACGAACACCTCGAGAAAAGAGAATCAATTACCTATTTATGCAAGTAGATATTTCGTACTGAAATTTAAGAAGCATGGATATAAATAACTTATCTTGTTTATCATATACCAATAAAAAAAAATGGAAGACGAAAACGCTTTTAACGATGACATTCTTTAAGATGTGGAAATATTTAATACAATATTGACAATAGCTGTGAGAGAATCGACGAAATTTGTCGTTTTCCATCTTCACAAATAAGACAGGTAATAGATCACTGATGAGGAAATAACTCTATTATTTGCTGACAGACATGCCTAAGCAATTGTTTACAATACAAACAACAAAGGACTTGAAAATGTCATTTGTGAAAGTTAAACTAAATTAAATCGAAACACTGAGAAAAATCACTAATACGAGAAATACAGTTATTCATATTCGCGAGGAAAATGAAATTAGATCACTCTTGGCAGCTATTTTCTTAAAAGATACGAATGCGTTTGTAAAAATGTTTGTTTGAAAATTACTTGCAACCTACGAAGCATAATTCTATCTAATCGTCATTCTTTCAAGTTCGAGGTTTCAAGGCAAAAACCTAATGCCATTAAGCCGCTACTTTCTAACCTACTTTACACATGTGCGAATATTTTTACACGCCGATTTCTATCGATAAACAAGCACTTGTGAAACGGCGCTGAATGCGTACAAACGTTGTAAAAGACAATATGGTCTAATTGTCTCATATTCAGGCAGTTCGTCTTTTATCAAATCCGTTCAGCAGTTAAAAATGTATTTATTATTATTGGCTTACATGGAGCTTTCACACAGGTCATCAAAGATTGAAAAACCTGTGGTGTTCCCTGGAAGATGAGTGATAACAAGTCTCCCCAGATCTTCAGCACTCTCCACCTCCTTCGATAGCACTTGCAAATAAATTTGCGCTATCACAACAGCCTCTCACCATTGATTTCTCGTTGGCCGCGGGCATTGGTCTATACTGGTATTTGAGTGGCACTAAGTCTCCCTAAGGTCCCATTTCTCTTCGCATTTCAGCAGCGGAGGTGTGGTCACGCTTTCTCCTCTGTCTTTCCATCCTCCTTGACCCTTCTCGGCTATTTGGTATCACACTTTTTGAGGGAGGGGCGGTGAGTGGACAATGGGAGGGGATGCGTGATGGGGATGTAGAACTTGTAGATATGCAGCTTCAGTTATTATTATTATTATTATTATTATTATTATTATTATTATTATTATTATTATTTGGCGCTTTACTCTCTTTGGTCACTAATCGACTTCAAAATAATAGAAGAGAAATGCATCAGCGTTTTTGTTAGGCATTCTAAAAATACGTACGTATGAATATTAGAGAATGGTCGGGCAGTACCGTTAGATTATATATATATATATATATATATATATATATATATATGATAATCTATCTATCTAGTGATGAGTGGGCAACAGAGATTTGAAGTCATGTTTTGACAGGCTGCCAAACATGTCAAAACTCTGTGACCTGGCCAGTTGACACTGAAATATACGAAAAGGTCACAGGACGTGACGTGTCGCATGTCACGTGTTCCAGTTTTCACAAGCATCGTTAAATTGAATAGTGGAACACTAATAGAGAAATGGGCTAAAATGGGTCTCCCCATGAGGACGGGGGTGAGAAGTTTCATACTGGAGACGTAGAAGAACCACTTCAAGCCAAGACCGTCGCTATATCCTCTTCTATGACGAATACCTGGGAGTGAAATAACTACATAATATCTCATATCGTCTTAGGTCCTCTTTTGAATGTTCCTTCTAAGAGATCCAACTCCCCCAAGGACGGTTAACGAACCTCCCAGAAGAAACAATAGCAGAACAGGTATATGGTCAAATGTATATAATATGTTATATGTTCTGACACGCACGCACCAAAACCACTAGATGAGCGGAATCACGGGCCGTAAAATAGACAATAAGGACAAAAGTACAACATTCCGCTATACAACAAACACAACATACATACATGATAAGACGACACAAACATTTACTAATGTCACGTATACACATTCAACACACCACGATTCAACTATGTATACATGTAAAAACTCCTCCGCGACGCAAATACGTCACAAACACAAACACGTATAAACACACGTACGAGTCAACTATGTACACACGTACGTTAATGTAGTACTGTGTATACACAGTTATATAAACACTCACTACAACGCAGCATGTAGAAAATTTACAGTAAGAAGTACTAAAACAATATACATCTATACCTCTCATACAGATAGACTTAACACGTTACTAGTAGTAGTAGTGTTAGTACTACTACTATTACTACTAATCTAATATATAAAAAGCAGAATGTGTGTGTGTTTTTATGTCTCGCAAAACCTTTCGACAGACGCGTCGTAACGTGACAAAATTGGTATCGGTTTGAAACTCCCTCAAATATCGAAAAATTGGCCAAAAATAGGAGTTGCCGTTTTCGTCGACATTTCCGTTTCGTATCCGTTGTATTGGCTACTTTTAATTCGAACGCTCGCGACTCCCGGTTTTGCGATGGACGCATTAGCTAAGACGTTTGTTTTTTATCACCTGCTTTTCCTTCTTCGCATTAGGGTTCGAGCCTGCCTGCCTACAACTTGTTTTTAACACTTCTCTCCACTCGACTGTTTTTTGATCCCCCCGCTTCTATCACTCTTTTAAAACCACTCTTCACCCGGAGGCTCCTTACTATACCACCTACACACACAATTTTTTACCCCTCTCTCCACCCGGGATGCCTACTGTTGTTTAGAACCCCCTTCTACGACCATGTTTTTAAACACCTTTCTCCACCCGGGCTGAACTGTCGTTTTACACCCCTCACCTTTCCACACCTAAACAACGCCGGTTACCCCCACTAGTTTATAATATAATTCTCAACCGGCTGTGCATGTTTATGTGTGTTTTTATATCCGCTAAAAACTTTTGTCATTCGCATTGAAGCGGCATAATTGCCGTACCGTTAGAAAGGACGATCTCTCGAACACATAATATAAAAAATTATAAATATTGTAAATTCATATAAAAATGTCCTTTTATGATAAAGGGGGTCAGGTAAAATCTTGGTTTCGACAGTCAATTCGTTGTTTCATTTTGCTTAATTTGCATAACCTCTGTGTCGATACCACGTTCGCTTCCGAACTTAAGTTGTGCAAGTTCCCGCCCAGCATGCGGATTTTATTTTTTCATTTTTCTCTCTTCTATCTTTAAAAATTTTAAACTTTCTTAGGTGTGACCACCACGCGGAAATTTTTTCTTTTAATAACACGATAAGATAGTACCCAAGTCCCTTTTTTATTATTTAACCCTATTTTACGATCGGGCAACACCGGACGCTAGTAATAATAATGAACGTAAAGTCATTTAAAGAACCATATTTATCGAGCATTTCTATTATAATCAAATGCTTAGTGTTTTTGTATAAAGAGGTGAACAAAAATAAGATAAAATATATGAAAAAAAAATTCAAATGTAAAATGCCTAATAAAATAACTGAATAAATCAAATAAAATTATATACTCCAGCAATATTATTATACATAACATAAATTATGCATACTGTAATCATTATCAGATATATCATAGTAGTTATTCACATTAACCGAAATACAGCCGGAGGATCTCCTAATAGACAACGGCCCTGTCGGTGGGGCATTTGCATCCACTGACTGCTCCCCTGCAGAGGGTAAAAGTCCCTCAATGAGGGTTCTGGATATGACCTTAAACTATATCCAGTGGTGAGGCCCCAGCTTGTGGGCTTTGGGGAGTATGGAGCCACCCTTTAATTACCATTGCTCCCAGGTCCACTCTGACCCGGGGTGGTAGTACCTGTTAGGGTTCTAACTATGGGTTAAATAGAAACTGACTTGAAAACAACAAATATATTCTATTAAAAATTCTTTCTTCAAAATCTTTGGATTCGGCATTAAATAACCCGAAAAGGGTTGATATGCCGTAAGACAAAAACAACCAACCAACCAACCTAATAGACAAATGCGTGTGTGTGTGCAAAAGTACCCGCGTGGTTAAGTGACGTATGAACAAAATGGACAAACGATCGAAGCTCTCGTAGAGTCTTCTCATCTTTGTATATCCAATTATTTTCCAAAGGCAATCACAAATAAGAATCAGTATATATGAACTTACTGTTTCAAGTAGTCGGGATTGTAAAAGCCTTTAATATTTCGAGAATTCATCTCTTTTTTTAAAGTAACCAATAAATCTCGTTAAATAATGAAAAAAAAACAAAAACAAACATCAACACCCGGTTTCTATAGTCTTTTTATAGTACTCCATATTTTTTTACCATTAATACTTAAAACAATCTACTTTTCCCATATATATATATATATATATATATATATATATATATATATATATATATATATATTAGGCATTAAGAGGAGATTATAGATAGATATATAAATGGCCGTTCACATACACCTTTCACGATAAAGCTACAACCCAGAATTAGATGCTTGTCACATCGTAGAATGTAGAACTGGATAAAAATATGAGAATTTAAAAAATCGACGCATAGCCAATAGATTGCGCCGTGGCCCATATGGTTAGGTCGTCAATATTGCACACTTCATGAGTGCGAAGACCTGGGTTCACGCCTATGTCGGAGCACGTCACTGATGAGATGCAGTACATTGAAATCCACTTTGGGTCTGGCGTTGTCCGTTGTCGATGCAATTGCTCGATTCTATCTAATTCTGGGTTCTAGCTTTATCGTGAAAAGTGTATGTGATCCAACAACAAAGAGGTCGCTTGCCCAACAAGCTTATCCAGCGATTCCACCTTAGACCCAACAAACAACTTCCTGTCGAAATGTCCCTCTATTAAGCCACAGTCTATATACAAATCACATCTTCTCATATTCGCGATATCATAAAAATCTTCGACACCTCCAAGGCGTGTGAGCCTGATCTTATTCCTGCTATAGTAATTAAGTGATGCTCAGCTGAGCTAGGAAGCATACTTTAAAACTCTACAACTAATGCCTTGCTGAAGCTTGCTCACTTAATAGCTGGAAAATTGGCTTTATGGTACTAGTGTACTATAATTCTGGTGAAGGGAAGAACTGGCACGCATAATTATCGCCCTATCCATTTCCTATCTTTTAGCTAAAATCATTGAGTAATTAATCAATAAAGCACTAGTGTACCATTTCGCAAAACCTATTTTTTTTTCTCTGACTCACAGTATTTATTAAAGCAATATCGTTCTACTGCAGATATTTTATCGGTTATCACTGACCGAATATACCATGCTATTGATAAGGCGATAAATTCTAGGGCTGTAATCCTTGGTACATCCAAAGCCTTTGACAAAGTCTGGCATGAAGGACGTTTATGAAAAGAAATGATATGGTATTACTGAACAAATGCATTATATTATTAGATGTTCCTTAGACAAAAGGAAAAACCGAGCTATTCTTGATGGACTTACATCCAAATGATATTATATTAACGCGAGGGTGTTTTAGGGATGGGGCAGTAAATTGATGGCAATATTTAATGATACTAAGACTAAACTTCTTTTCTTTTAACAAAATCAAGAAATTCACAACCGCTGATAGCAATAAGTAATGCTATTCTACAGAAGCGATCTTCCTTTAAACTGATCGGGTCTACATTCACATGCTGGGACGAATAAAATGAGGACGTTAGGAAGGATGCTGCAAAGAAGGTGGGTTCCCTATAATCCACTAGAAAATCAATCACACCTCTACAGTTCTCTCTCTCTCTCTCTCTCTATATATATATATATATATATATATAGAGAGAGAGAGACAGACAGACAGACAGACAGACAGAGCGAGACAGAGAGAGAGAGAGAGAGTGAGTGAGATAGATTATTTATTAATTTAATTTATAGATTTTGTTTATTCTTCCTTTTGAAATCGATTTTTAATTATAAATTATGAATCATTTTACTCAATATATATGTGTGTGTGTGCTTTTGTGTGTGTGTTTGTGTGTGTATGTGTGTGTGTGTGTGTGTGTATTAAACTTCAAAAATACGTAAAACAATATGGATTCCCGGCATATTTCTCGAGACTTTTCCTTCCTGCATTACTTCCCCGGTTTTTTTTAGACGGTGATAGATGATTTTGCCTCACCGACAAAACATGTTCGAAAAGATATTATGTATTATATCATATGTATTACATTTCTGAATTATTGAGATGAGGATTGGTTATTTATAATATTTGGATTAATCGGAATACCGTCCTTATCTTAAGTGTGATTTTCACGTTTCGGTGAGTGTAACCTCCGACGGTCTTAAGGTGTATTTTGTCGAACTCGGAAATGTTTCTGTCAACCTCGGAAATTTGGACGAAATTTAGAGCGGAGCCCTTTATGTAGTTCACGGGGGTATCGTACTCTTGTTCCGTCACCCATGATTGGATAGAGGTCCTGTGTAAATCGCAAGTGTAGTTTTCGGTCGCCTACGCTTCATTGCCTTCGATCTTACGATTGCTCACCTATATTTTCTCATTGAATCAAACTACACCATTGAATATACTGTTCTATCTTGGCTTCTTTTAGTCTTCTCTGTACAAACTTTTTTCTAGTTTTGGTAACTATGTGTTTATTTTGCAAGTAAAATGTTTCCTCTGATGGTATTAGCCATTTAGTGAAAATCCATGGATTAAGGAAATTTTTTAAAAAAGTTTTGCATTAATTATCGAATCCTAAATTTATCGTAAATATTCTTATTTACAAAATTTCATTCCAAATTCCCATACATATATATATATATATATATATATATATATATATATATATATATATATATATATATATATATATATATATATATATATATATATAGTATTGCCTGAAGATTTATATGGAAAAAAAGCTCCACCGATTTTTCGGCCTTTTATTCTCGTGAGGTTAGGTCAGGCTAAATGTAGGAGGCGAAATTCTCTAATAATAATTCTCTGCGTAGCTTAAGTACTATATATATATATATATATATATATATATATATATATATATATATATATATATATATACTAGCAGTTCCGCCGGCGTTGCTCGGGCCCTATGTACTGTTCAAAAAGTTATGTGCATATGTATATATTAAAAAGTGTGAATATATAAAGTAATGACTGTATAATAGTCTTCCTTAACTACCATAGAGAACAGGCAGACAGACATTTTCACTTTGATAGATATATACATAGATAGATAGATACATTGGATGCAATATATAGTAATAATTTAAAAAGTATAAAAAAAGACTCGTGCGCCATCACCGAGAATCTAAACCAAAACGTTCATTTATTGTGTCTCTGCCGTCAATGACTGGCCAATGAAAACATGCTTACCGCAAGGCTAAAAATTAAAACATCAACCAATAGCTACCACGTTAAGCATTCCTAATGCCGGCACTCGACCTTCACCTGGAAAATTATTATTTTTTTTTAATTTTCACACTTTTACACCGATTTTTACGAGCTAAGGCCCAAATATAAAGTTTAGCATGGATTCAAATAGATTATATCTGAAGTGTCATGTCTGTAGACCAAAAACTCGAGGAGGAGTTTGGTAGGAAAAATTTGTTAAACAAAAATATATATGCATACATAAATATATATGGAAACAATGTTGTGTTTACTATAAACTTTTTACGTAAATATTATGCAAGTTTAAATCATGTAGAATATCTGCATGAATATAATTACACGTAATAGTTAACTAAGGATGATCGTCCCATAAGAAAACCGAAGCAACTAATAGGGAATTAATTAAAATTAATGTTTAAAAGAATATATATATATATATATATATATATATATATATATATATATATATATATATATATATATATGCACACACACACTTACATGGGTGGCCGGCGTTTCCCGCATGTTTGGAGGTGTGTCTTGAGCAAAAAAAAAAAAAGTGGTCGTAGAAAGGCAGGCTCGAACCCGTACCGCGAAGTAGGGAAAGAACGAGAAAAAAACTGACATCCTTGCTGCTACGACCACCGCCAATCGGAAGTGATGTAGGTTTAAATTAAGGCTAAGCAATCGAAAAGAGGGGATGACTTTCGAAAATATCGGCGACAAAAGCACCCATCCCTGTAGAAAAGGGCCCGGTTGAGGGTGAAGAAATTTGCTTTTAGCGAATTTGTCGGTATGTGTCGTCTGACGGATCGAGCTTCAAAACGATACTGATCATCTAAAAATACGTCGACTCTGTCGAACGTTTTAGGCAGAATTGCAAACATACATACATACATTTAAGTTATTAAGTTAGATCCATGTCCATGGAACCTATATCTAAAATTTCAAGTGTTTAGACACAAAATTGTCGGAGCAGTTTGGTAGATTTCTCCAAGGACAAATCGTTGAACTTTGACACCTTGACGCAAATTTCTGGCCGAAAAACCGATCACGAAGATTTTCACAAATCTCAGTACCCTGTATATCAAATTTCGAGCGTGTAGACTTAAAATTGACAGAGTTATTACGTAGGGAAATGTACACAGACACACAGGCAGACACACAGACGCACAGACACGTTCATTTTTATATATATATAAATATTATATATACATATATATATAAAATATACAATTATAAAACATGAAACAAATATAATGAAAATAATAATATTTTTGAAACTATAACACACACACATATCTATCTATCTATCTATCTATATATATATATATATATATATATATATATATATATATATATATATATATATATATATATTCATACATATATATGTGTGTGGGGTGGTGTGTGTGTGTGTGCATGCTTATTTTTAATATATTACTTTCTCCGTCTATGATGACTGGGCTTCACGAAATCAAAGAAAATTTAAACCTCCTCTGAATATAAGCGCCAATTCTTACAGATAAAGCATCTGAGACATTGCATACCAGAAATAACTATGAAAACAACGCACGTGAGATTTGGCAACCGCGAAAACTTGCTTTAAGACAAACCCTAAACTAATTTCATGCTTAACGCAAGGATTGTTTGATCGAATTACAACTGGCTTGCTTATCCTCTAATAAAATACCATAAAAGATACCAATCAATAAACGCATGAAAAAAGTAAAAAAGGAAAACCGAAAAAATGTTTACTTTATTGATAGCTTGTATTACTTAAAATTGGAAAGACGGTCAAGTAAAATACCGTATTAAAAAGACGAAACGATAAGAAAAGACCTGCAAAAACAGGTAAATATTAAAAAAATGTTCAAAATCGATATTGCAGGTTATTGAATTTAAAAATTGAAGTATTTATACACAGTGGACCAAAAGTAGGCGCACAGTAAAAACACCTTTATTTAAGAATCCCGTATGCGTACAACTATATGCAATAAGATGTGATGGGACGATTTCAATATTTTTTCCCGATTCCGATACAATTACCGATTCCGTGCTAAATTCACCATTACGATACAATTATTGATTCCGATTCTTGTAAATCTCTAATTATTGAACTATAAGAATTATTTTCCCCGATTTTTTTTAAAACCGTATAAAAAGTACAAAATAAACTTGGTAGTTTAGTGGGGGATGCCCTTTTCTCTTCCCTGCAACCTCTCTCCCACAGGAGTGACATTGCGAGCCTGTATTTGTTTTATCGTGAATTCCATAGCAAGTGCTTGTTTGAGCTCCAATTTCTGGTCCCCCCCTCGCCAATCTTTCACGATAAATACCCGTCTAGCTGAGACCACTGTCAAAAATTTTCCCCACTCTTTATCTGTGCCAAAACCAAAACGTAGATTCCATGAACAAAGCTTATTTCCTAGCAGTGCACGCCTGTGGAACTCTCTTCCAATTGCCTGTTTCCCACCTGACTACAACTTGGATGTCTTCAAGTCCAACATAAACAAATTCCTGATGAACCGCCCCCTTAAGTAAGACACTTTATCAAATCTTCAATACTAACGATTATTACGAGACTATTCCATTGGTTACTGTACACGCAATAACCCTTATCCCCGAGTAGTTTGCGGGCCTTGTGATAAGTGGTGACTTCCTTGTAAAAAAAAAAGAACATGTAAAATATGCAAAGATTTTCCTAAACGTCAAAATATACTTGTGGAGGATGCTCTATCGATTTTATTATTACCAGGAATGGAAGGTTTTACTTTAAACAAAATCAAATAATACAAAACAATTAAAAGAATCGTTTTTGCATCGGAAAATAGGCATCAATTTTTCTGATTCCGATACTAACAAATTTCCGATTTTTCCGATTCCCGATCGCGATTCCAATTTATCGTCCCAACACTAGTAATAAGACAATTATAAAATTAAAATTAATGTTATTTATAAACACAATGCTTAAACTATTTTCCTTCTCGACTGACGTTATGATTCAGCTAATAGATGTTTGTGCAATGCTCAATTCCATAGCTCATCTGGTCATTATTTTGAACCTTGAACAAATGCATCGGCGACATGTTGCATTTTATCCTCTGTAGAGAGTGTTCTATGTCAACCAGTTTATGAGGCATTAAGAATTGAACCAGTTACATCGAATTTTGTAACGAATACGATAAATGGTTTGTCTTGTTGGAGCTGTAGTACCAAATGTTTCAACACACTTTTCTCCTTACGGTCTGAGAATTTTTAGATTTCCAGTTCTCTGTTAGCAACCATAATCTTTTATCTTTATTTTAAACGAATTGCCATTATATGCACTCTTACGAATCTGATAAAAAAGATTAAATTAAAATAAATCTATACTCCTATAATATTTTTTTGTTTTTTTTAGTATTGATATCCATATTAAACCCATTTTTTTCTGTTTATTTAAAAATATAAAACATTGTTATGTATGGGTCTTCGTATTGCATTCATTTGCAAAAGATCTTGCTAATTTGCACATTCTTTTAAACATTCATTTTAATTAATTCCCTATTAGTATTTGTTTCGAATTTCTTATGGGATCGTGATCTTTAGTTAACTATTACGTATAATTATACTCATGCAGATATTCTATGTGATTTATACTTGCGTAATATTTGCGTAAAAAGGTTATAGTAAACACAAACCTCTTTCTATATATATATTTATGAATACGTATATATATATACGCATGTATATATATATATATATATATATATATATATATATATATATACTGTGTACGCAAAAACAAGACTTCAAAACAAGGTGTTGGTGGCAACAAAAAGTGTATTTCAATTTACGTTACAATTGTTTCCATATCCAGTTCGATAATTTCAAGCATTATGTTATTTGAAAATTTTCAAAACCAGAATTTCTTCAGACTTTATGAATAAGCACACTTTTGGCAATGGAGCATGTTTTGAAGAGAAGGAAGGAAGGGGAAATCCCTAGATAAAAAGGCATGCGAAAAACATCTACCGTTGTTGTGGTTACGGAAAATCCCATTTAAAAATGTATATATATATATATATATATATATATATATATGTTTTAAAAAATTTCCTAACAAACTCTTCTGTCAGTTTTTGGTCTACAAAAATGAAACTGTGTATATTAGGTATTTGAATCCATGCGAAACTTTACATTTGGGTTTTAGCCGGGGAAAATCCGTGCAAAAGTGTGAAAATTAAAAAAAAATGAATTTGCCGGGTGGAAGTCGAACGACGGCATTACCAATATGCATGCGTAACGTAGTAGCTATTGGTCTAATTTAATTGTCAGCCTTGCAGCAAACATGCCTTCATAGCTCAGATATCAACGTCAAAGAAAAAAGTAAATCGTAAGCTAAACGTTTTGCTTTTGATACTCGGTAATGACGTTCGAGTAATTTTTTAAAAACTTTTTAGATCATTATTATATATTGGGTCCAATATGATATAATAAATGCGAAATCTGCATATTTCATGTCATATTTAAGCGTATTTTACGACCGAGCAATGCCGGGCGGCCTGCTAGTGTATGCAAAATATTGTAATTATGTAACACAAATAACATAGTTGCAACACAGTTATAATAAGGATTGTATTAATATAACTGATACATAAACATATTATAAATTCTGTTCACCTATATTGGCTCACCCCGCATATAAAGGTATCGGAAATTCTTTAAGTTAAAATATCTATAGCCATCAATTATCGATTATTTAATTTTCTGAACATTGCATTGGATTGATTAATAATACACATGAAACCTATCATTAACCGGACCATTATTTATTGCATAAAGATAATAATTCCAGTCATCAAACTTCTGTTAAAAATCGATAGCATCTTCTATTTCTAAAAGAAGTTAATAAATTATTTAAGAAAAAAACAGCTGTCTGATAAAAATATGTCGTACTATCTTAAGGCTTTAACTATATCAGGTTAAACAACTTTCGGCATGAAATAAATAGATGCTAATAAAATAACTACTTTTAATCAATATGGCTGCATATATAAAAGGTCTATGGGAAAAATAAAGGGAGAAGTATTAATGAGAACAAGTGAAGCATGTATGGTCCCCTGTCAGTGCACAGTGAACGAGGCATAAAAATAACTAAGTTCAGCAATGCCCCCCTTATTTAGCCCACAAAGTCCCCAGGGGACATCAAATCCTGGTGAAAATGAACAAATGGTGCTGTGTTAGACCTTAACACATGCACATTTAAGTTCTGCACCATGCAAAAAAAGAAACGACTACGTTCATCATTTTCATCCCCCCTCCATTTAGCCCTAAAAGTCCCCAAGACTTTAACATATGTAAATTTGAGTTCAGCACCATGCAAAACTGCTAAATTGACATACACAGAAAATTTTGGACAAATATGGTAAAATTGTCCCAAAAATGGATTATTTTCATTAGCCCTAAAAGAGCCCCTGTGTCACACCCAAGAGTTATCGCGAAGTATAGACAAACAAAATTATATAGAAATCAGTTAGTTACACCTTTTCAGAGAGTTTTATAAAAATCCAAGGCATCAATTTTTTTAATAAGCACAAAAGTGTCAATGTTAGCGATTTTAACCCGAAAGACAGCCCTAGGGGAGGCAGCCGGAGTTTTCCCGGAAAATCCGTTCTGTTACTTTTTTACTTCATATCATGTTTAATGTTTGTGCAAACTTTCCAAAAATTCCAAGGCGTAGTTATTGAAAAAAGCGCGGACAGACGAACGGACGAACGGACGAGGGTGAATTTACAGGTCCAACCTCTTTTTGTCGGGGGACCAAAAATAGCATCACAACTGAAATGTGTTTTCCTAATAATACTAACTAATAGACGGATGTTAAAATGACTAACATAAGTAATAAAATTAAGCAAAATAGAAGGCAACCTACCGTATGGGCTAATCCGTTATACAGTAAGTAAATTCTTTCAGATATTCCTAAATTTTTTTCGTGGTAAAATGTAACCCGGATATAAGATATATCTTCCCTCGTCGTTACAGCTCTCTTATATTCGGGTTATAATTATATGTGGGTCCTTATAGCCAGGTTACACAGTACATTACACATGCTTTAATTGGAGACCAAAGTAAATCACTCTTTTATCCGTTTTTTGTATATTAGGGTCTATTATATCCGGGTTACACTATATCATAAATAGGAACTTTCCTAGACATATCAGGAGCATGGGTACGCTCTTTCATAAAAATATTACTAAATATATTTGCCACTCAGAAAAACTTGCCTAGCTTAGTAGGATATAATAACACTAAAATGGAAAGGGCATATCGCTCACAAAATTAACATGGACATATTGCTGCTAATAATATCACTGAAGATTAGAATTAAGACTTATTCCTAATTGTTTCCATCGGATGAAATACATGCTAGCCCATTTCAAGCTCATATAACTCCTAGGGTATCGATTTAAGTTCAAATTTCAATATACCTTGTGAGAGGTATATTTTGTCAATGATTAATAATTTAGATAGGTTAAATACTACTTTTTTTTACGTGGTGGTCACCACTTATCAAGGCCTGGAAGCCACTCAGGGATAAGGGTTATTGCAAGTACAGTACGTTAGTGTGGAGATTTGATGAAGTGCTTACTTAAGGGGGCGGTTCATTAGGAATTTGTTAACGTTGGACATGAAGACATCCAGGTTGTAGTCAGGTGGAAAGCAGGCAGACGGAACAGAGTTCCACAGGCGTGCAGTTCTAAGAAAGAAGCTTTGTTCATGGAATTCACGTTTTGATTTAGGCACAGACAAAGAGTGGGGGAAATTTTTCACAGTGGATTCAGCTAGACGGGTATTTTTCGTGAAAGATTGGTGAAGGGGAACCAGAGATTGGAGTTCAGACGAGCACCTGCCATGGAAATAGCGATAAAACAAGGATAGGCTCGCAACGTCTCTTCTGTGGGAGAGAGGTTGCAGGGTAGAGAAAAGGGCATCCCCCACTAAGCCACGAAGTTTATTTTGTACTTTGTCAAGGCAGGATAGGCTGTTTTTAGCAGCTCCTGCCCAGATATGGCAGCAGTATTCCATCCTTGGCTTTTATACAGATAGAGAATTGCATCAGCAGTGAGATATCTTCTGGAGCGATAGAAGGATCCCATCATCTTTCCAGCGACCTTCGCAACAGACTTGATGTACGTGTTCCATTTCAGATCAGGAGTAAAGGTCAAACCCAGAAGCTTGTCAAAACACGGGGCCTCTCCCAGACGAGAGCCATCCATCCCAATTGATGCCAGATGGGGATCAGAGCGTTAATTATAGTCGAGTAATATTTTATGCTAACCTTAAACCGCAGTTAACAATAGCGAGGGTAATGCTAAGAATTGATAATGATAGAGTCGTAATAAAAAATATCTTTGAATTGATTTAATAGGGAAAATATAATATAAGTAAATTGCTTGGTCATTTCAATGTTGAAAATATTATCTCCTTCTGACATTCAATATAATTATACCTTAGGCACATACCGCAGTAGATCGTTCTTAAAAACTTGAATGGAAAAATATTCTAAATTAGTTGGAATATTCAGTTTGTGTAAGGTTCTTGAATTTTTAGTTATATATAAAAGAAGAGAAAATATTTAATAATCACATATATTTATTTCTTGTTGGTCACTGCAGTTTATAAGATTCATTTGTTGAATTTATACTTTGAAGATATTTTTAGATACATTGTTTTTTAAAAAAATATTCTGGATCATATCATTAGATTTAGGTTTTACACTTACGAGAAAAAGACAAGAAAACAAAAGTTTACAAAAAAAAAGAGAAACATATGTATACATGCATAAATATAGATAGATGAATATATAAATAGTAAATAAAAAATAAATAAAGTAGAAATAAAATGAATAAATAATGAATCAATAAATGTATAATTTAAAAAAATAGATATTAAAATAAATAAGTATATTTTTACATATTTTATCAGCATAAATTTCAATCGTTCTTTTTTTGTAGGGAGCGATTAATGTGATGAAATTTAAAGCAGTAGTAATTATCCTTACCGGTTTGTAATGTTGATTTCTATTGAATTCGTGGGGTTATTTTAAATTTAATTGAAAAGTATGGATAAAACAAAGGTTGCAAATAATTTCAATTTGAAACTTAGTTCATAACAAATATTATATGAGAATTAGAGACTTGACTCTCAGATGTAAGGTGCGATAACTCAAAGAATAAAAGTCAATTATCCATCTTGTTTTGTCGCTTTAATAAAAAGAATATTTACGGTGGGTAATTCATGAATAGTAAATTAATAATAGTCTTGCTTAGTGTCAGTTAATGAAATAAATATTGTAATAACATCTTCAGAATAAGAATTTATAGTACTACTTCAACTAAAAGCACCTATTTATAGGAAGAATAAATATGCTTAGTTAGAACTTGAGTTAATTATGTATATAACGTTAGTTTCATAAAATCACTTAAGAATTTTGATAGGGGATTTAATTGGATAAAAACTTAGATGGTTTTTACTGTAAATATTTTGTGATTGGCATTTTCCAGAGTTTGTGAATACATTCTTGCTTTTAATTCTGAACTTAAATACGAAACTTTCTTTTTTTTTCATCTACTTGGCGTTGTAAGGGAGCAACTAAATTGTCATTATCAACATTATTTCTCATGGTTAATTTTATTGAAAAAATTGTTCAGACAATATGAACGGAAGTGTTCACAAAGAATGAGAATCTGAACATATATTAAAAGGAACGTATTTTTTTTTCAGTAAAGAAAAAATATATAATCATGTTTGTTTGGCTAGCGCCATGTGCACTCATGCTTGTGTAATTGAGATAGAAGTTTAAGAGTGTTTTGTAGCAAAATATCATATGTGTGAACTATATATATGCCTTCAGTAAGTAAAGTGTGTGTCTTTTGTTATTTGTCAAGAGACTTCGACCCCCTCACTTCTATAGTATGCAGACAATTTCGGGACTGAATATTCCTTGTGCCGTAGCACATTAATTAATAATTGGCCTCACGTATAGCTGGTCACACTAATAAAAAAAAATCTATGATTTTATAAAGTACTAACTTTAAAATCTAACAAATCGAAGTTTGAGCACAATTGATTTATTAGCTTACACATTATAGTTATTTAAGTGAAGTAACTGTTGCAAGCGTTCAAAAGATAGGGAATCTCTTCATTTTGTGTGTTTATAAAGCATTGATTTCTCATCATAATAATTGGTTTAATGTCTGTTTTAAATACAAACATGTGTTTGAAGGGTTTTAGAAATTTACTTCCAAACTAAATTATTTACTGTAACATTCTGGTGAAGTTCTGATAAAGCGGATATGGCGATATAAAATAATGTCTCCTTTTGTGTTGGTGATTTCAATTTTTTTTTGTTCGGATGGTTGCCTATATACCATCTTATAATTTTGTGAATTGTATTAACATTTTTCCTTCACCATGCCCTTTTTATTTCAAAGGAAACATTCTTCAAGTGACTTTGAGCAAATAAAAACATATGTCCATGACGAGTTGTTTGGTGATTTTCTGCTATTTAACGAAACCCATGTAAGACGTACCACATTTACATATGAATAAAATACTATTATGTTGAAATACTTACATCTTCTGGCTGTGGAATGATAACTAATATCTGTCTCTCTATCTATCTATCTATCTATCTCTCTATGTACACACACACACACACATATATATATATATATATATATATATATATATATATATATTCAAACATGTCTGATTGAACACGACACAATTATGCTTATTAGCAGGGAGACCGGAAGTTGCACAGGATTGAGGGATGAGCAACCAAAGATTAACTCATATTTTTATTGTCTTTGAAATCGGTAAAATCGTCTATTTGTCAATCCAATCGATTGATTGCCTGCTCTAGTAGGGGACCCAACGTGGAGCAACAAGAGGAAGCTTCACATGTCTCCTCGAAGTGACAGCTCATAATACATTGTGGTTTTCATTGCACTCTTGAGAACTTATTGTTGATTTGATAAAATTATTGTTATATAAAATGGCTTGAATTAAAGTTTGAAATGCAAAGGTCTAGTATCATGGTTCAGTTGTGCTCAAAATGGAAACATTCATTTCAAATGCGCCCCTGTCATATCAAAAAGCCTACTCTTGATTTTATATGCCTGTCACTACTGCTTGGGTTGTAATAATGGCGCGAATTTACGTTTAAAATAAAAAAAGACAA
>NC_136482.1:163183393-163188393 GCF_053919585.1 Euprymna scolopes | reverse complement strand
AGAAATGAGTATTAATCAACAGATATATATATATATATATATATTAGTATATATATATATATATATATATATATATATATATATATATATATAGCAATACAGGAAATTAATTGACTTACTGATAAAATAATGTTGCAAAGAAGAACATTTTTATTTTATAGTTTTAAAGGCTATATATATATATATATATATATATATATATATATATATATATATATATATATATATATATGTGTGTGTGTGTGTGTACAGGCCTGGAAGTTTCTTTAAAACCTTTGAAACTATATAAAAAAAATGTAATATATATAAACATGCATACGCGCATCCGTGCTTTATTACAATACCAGATAAAACAGTTGGAAAAAGACATACAGCACCCACTATGACTACGAAATTCCTACAACTACATACCTAGAAAACGGAGCCATAAAACCTTACATAATGACAAGAAGGAGAAAGAGGCGACACAATTATGAATTTTTGGGGAAAATAAAAAAAATATATCCAAAATTTGTGATTTAACCCTTAGAGCACCCTGGGGCTCAAGCCTCAGGATTTTCCCAGGGTCAAATATTTAGTTTCTAGATGTATAACGATGTTATCTTACTTGGGGTAATTTTCACGCTTTTTAACACCCTGAATTTTTATCAAAAATCAGAGAATGTTACATTTCCTGCATTCGGTAATTGTAACTCCATGCAAAAGTTCAGAAAAATGTAATGAATAGCTGTTGAGAATTTTGCAAACGAACGGACGAATGGGTGAATTCTAAGATCCAAGTCCGACTAAGTGGTGGACCAATATGTAAAATGTTACCCTAGATATATTATCAGTTTATATTTATATTTTTATTTGAATATGTAGTATAATAATTTAAAAAAAGATTTATTAGGATTTATAAATGACACTTTCTCTCCCTTTGATGTGAAGCATTTAGCTTGGAAATTCAATGGCCCAATGAGTTTTTTTCTTTCCCTTTTTGTCTTACTTATTGATCTGATGAGTTAATAAGATAATTTTATTACAATGTGAATTATAATCTCATATTTCTTATAGTAATTGATCCTCTTAACCTTGTAGAGCTTCTGCTATCTTAACAAGTATATTTGCTAAAATATCTATAACGTTTATTAATTAATATATATATATATATATATATATATATATATATATATATATATATATATATATATATATATATATAGTAAGTTATAAAATATATATGGCGGTTAAGCTACACTGAATATTCCGCGTTTCATCCACTCTAGGACTCTTCAGGCTTATGTGCGAATTTTATGAGTGCCTGTCATTTTTATATACGCACCTTTTATTGAGATTTATGTTAGCCAATCAGCTTTCTATTATCCACCGCACCCTTCCTATCAGCCAATGAACATGCAGATATCGGACAAAGGCCTATTTAACCTCTGCTTGACCCGTTCCTTTGTGTGTGCTCTATTTAGCCTGCATATCTAGTTTCTTGATCTGTTTTAAATCAAGGTTAGGGTTTTTAATAGTTTTTTATGTTAGTTTATATATAAATATACATACATATATGCACACATATATATGTATACATATATATATATATATATATATATATATACGTACATATATGTGTGTGATCGTTAATGCATATTCATATTCATTTAATTTATTTATTTGTTTATTTCCTATTGTTTTTATTAGTTTTAAAACTATTTTGTATCGCTATCCTAGGGTAAATTTTAACTTGTGAACACAGTTGTTCGCTATTTATCTTCTACAGTTTAATGGATGTTGGAGTTCTTTAAAGTACAGGATAGCAAATTTTTCATGAAGGCATAATCTACATGGGTCGTCTAGGTCCCTACACGTAGTAGCTTGTCTTATTATTTTCCATTCGACTACCGGCGAATGTCCGCTTTCCTTGAGTTCCCAGTATTTATTTGCTAGCGTTGTTTTCATACGGTGTTTTTTTTATTGTTGAATGTACTTTTGTGGTCATAATAATTATATATATATATATATATATAGTTGTGTTTATATGTGTGTATTTTGTGTGTAGATATGTGAGAAACCTTGTAGGAAACTTGTTAAAATTTATATTTTGTCTTAAATCGAGCAATTGGTTACTTATTAAAAAATGATGGTATTATTTTTCGAAACAAACTTTTATAGAATGATGGTCCAGGTATCAGAAATAAATTAATATCTTGATAGACTGCAGCGTAAAAAAACTTATGACATACCCGGCGATGCCCGATCGTAAAATACACTTAAATGTGATATTTTAATGTATGCAGATTTTGTATTTGTAATTATAGAGCCAAGTCCATAATGATTTCTCTATTGTGCCAATTATATAATAATGTTTGACCGATTTATCCCAGTCGTAAAATATACTTATTACACTACATGCACAGTGGTTACCTGGGTAACGCCGAGCCACCCCCTCCCCCGCTACTACCATATTTTATTTACCCCTCTCTCCACCCGGTGGGCCTACTGTTGTTTTGACCCCCCCCCCTGCTACGACCACGTATTTTTACACCTCTCGCAACCCGAACTTCCTACTGTTATTGTAACCCCTTCTACCCACCCACAACTCTTCACACTCGGGCAACGCCGGGTACCCCCGCTAGTATAATATAGCAGCGGCCCTACTGTTTTAGGGACATCAGCGACAACGACTCTTCGAATTGTAGAGCCATAGCAATTTCGGGACGACAAGAAAAGACGATCGTTCCCCGTTGGTTTCCGTCTTGATTCGGGGGTATTTCTCTCCCTGTGAGTTGAACGCGCCCCCAGATACCAATTTGGAAATTTCTACGATTCGTTGCGGTACATCCATCGTGTATTGTCCAGATTCATCGTTGCTTACCTTCAGTGATCTAGCGCGTATCGGTGTGCCAACGTGATTGGTCCGTATATATATAGTAGTCATTTGAAAAGTTTACAAAATATGACCTGTGTGCCGTCAGCTAGAATCGAAACCAAAACATATAGGGTTACAACTTTCGTCGTTAATTAAAAAATGTTCGTAAAATGACGCCAAAACGTTGACATTAGGGACGGTGATAGACAATTTCAGCCTTTTCGTATAATAATAGATTTACGTTCTCGCAACTGTGTACACTTCAAGTATAAAAAAAAACAAAAACAAAAAACACCAGAATACTTTAATTTCTTCAACTTTTTATTTTGCTTTTAAATTTTTTAATAACCGAAGCCAATAGTTTTCTTTACTACAAAGCAACATTTAAGCGTATGGCGCGTGCCTAGAGACTCGAATAATTATTTATTAACTTATTTTCTTTCTTTTTTTTTTTTGCTGGAAAAAATTCACTTATCAACTATGAAGAGGAAACTAATAAAAACGAATCTAAATTTTGAGTGTCGAATTCAGGCGTGTATTCATTTAATGACAGGTGAAAATATTAAGAAAATAAGTTCAAATTTTCACCTGGGATGAAACTGCCAATTACTTAGGCAGAAATCGTCCGCGCGCAATTATAAATGAAATAAGCACATACGACCCAGCTGTTTAAATGAAGACCCCCTGCGCATAAAATGTTTATTTAAAAATATTTAATATGTTTTCCTCTCTTTATACGTATGACCTTACGATAACATCTAGAAGTGTAATTTATGAAGTGAATATGAAGACGAATACGTCACTATGTATTGATATATAAGTTATTGTGCATATTTTGAACCGGACGTGTTTAAGTTCCCGTCCGGCTTTGTCCGGAATATGACGTAAATCGCAGGATTATGTCGAGCATCGCTGATGATCAAAGCTTAAACACACAGAAAAAAATGTAAAATAATTGGAAATCGAAAAAATCCAAAAATAAAATAAAAAAATAAAAACAACGACCTACCATATTTTTATTTTTTATTTAACTAATGTTTCATTTCATATAGATTTTAGAAAAAAAAGAAATTTCAAGTACTTTTTGTTTTCATTTTCTTTTTTTTTTTTTTAGCAAAAAAAAATTGCAAGAAAAGGTTTTAAAAAGGCCCAGTGGTTAAACACATTTTTCAAGAATTTCTGGTACTAATGTACTTATTGATCCGTGCTGAAATAATAACGTTATTATTTATAAAGCCATTCTTAATAGGGGGAGGGAAGGGTGTTTTGTACCTATTCTGTACTTTAACCGTACAACTGAATAAAAAACATATCAGAAAACTTTAATTAAACTTGGAAATACGATTTAAAAAAATAGCGCGGATCAGTAAGTGCATTAGCACCCATTTATCGACTAACGTGACCTTATTGCCAAATAAGCTCCGGCTACAATGTTGAACGCGCCGTTCACATTGTTTTTGTTTGTTTTTTTTTTTTTTTCAAGTTAAATTCAACAATTTCTTTCTTCGGTGGGATTCGACAACCGTTTATTTATTATTATTTTTTTAAATTTATTTAAAGAGGCCAAGATATTTCCATAGGGGCGTGTTTTTCTGTAGTAAGGTAGCTCCAGACAATAGGAAAACAGGCTCAGTAGACGTAGTGGAAATGGAAGAAAGCTCCCCAGCCGGGTTCGGACGTCGGCAGTTGTTAGTATAATATTGAAAAATACATAGAGATATCAGTCCCCATGCTAAACATGCTTTCGAATATATTCAAGTACAAGAAATTGATTTGCTACTAACGGATAAATAAATCGTTCTTGTATTCGCAACAAAACTTTTTAATAAAACACAGTAACATACAAATATCCATATATATATATATATATGTATATGTATATATATATTATCAAGTTATAAATTGATAAAAAAACATTATTGAATTCCGTCATTCGCATCCATCTTAATTTCAGTTTATGTGAAGGCCTGGGGAAGCTGGATTTAAAGCGATTTAGCCACTAAAACGTAGTTACATATATATGGCCAATAATGTGTATAAATTTAGTAAAAAAACTACGTTACTGACCAAAATCATAAAAACACTGGAGTTTCATTAGATAAAAATCTTGCGCAAGAGCAATGCAACCAATATATATATATAT
>NC_136482.1:163173393-163178393 GCF_053919585.1 Euprymna scolopes | reverse complement strand
TTTTCAAAATTTATAATTTTCAAGCGTCGGTGAACACATCGATTGCTTTAGAAAAACGCACCGCACGATTAACCGATTAGAGTGCGTTTGTCGAACTTCTTTTGAAACATTCCGTAGCTTGCAGTTTTATGTTTTGTCACGTGTACTAATGTGCGCCGGTGAAATTAAACAATGACACGTCAGTGTTGTTTTTCTTATGAAAAGTATTTAAATGTACTAGCAGAACCCGTGGAAATTCCATGGTGCTTGAATATTGTTTTTTTCAAGACATTGTAATTAAAACGAATAAAAAATAAAATAAAACAAATAACGACGATTTTAAAACATTTTTTTTAGAAAATTGATTTTTAACCTTTTAGAGCTAAAAAATGATTTTTAAAAATTCAATATTTTTGAATGAAAAATCGACACACAATAACCCCCACACTAACCCTAACCCTAACACCATACCCTCGCCAACCAGCAAGGAAAAAACACAAACTTAAATGGTGTTTTAGGCAGAGTAGTACAGCTACCCACCAGGATCAACAAGGGATATCTCATTAATGTCATCCAGGCCAAACCGAGGAAGAGGTGGAGATAGTCTATGAGTATTCTTTTATATGCATTGTAAAAGAACAGATGTCAATTCACTCGCACATTTTTGTAATTGTAAAAAGAAATTCTAATAATAAAAAAAACAAACTTACAGTCTTCTCTCAACATTACCTTTTAAAAATTACCAAATAAAATATCCGATTTGAAACGGTAAACAAACAGCCATATTTATTTTTTGTAAATTTTTGGAGGCAAAACGGTTTTAATGATTTGTAACTGATAAAGAGCTACTATAAATGAGGGTAATTCGTTTCTTATCAATTAATGTTTGCAATGTCTACGGACAAGTAAATTAATATTATATTATTGTATAATAGCCGTCTCCAAGTACAACTTTACAACTGGATGTCAGATGGCTCACACCCTCTATTTCTGTGTTACAGAACATGCACTTGTGTTCATTGCTGAGATCACTCATCTTTTTAGTGGGGCAGGTTATCTCAATATCTCATAAGAATCTTTCACTTAATAATAAAAGCACCAAAATTTGCATAAATGACGTTCAGAACATGCGTTTTAAGAAAAGAACATTAACCAGAAGGTTTTGATGTTTTTATGGGTTTTTTTTGGGGGGGGGCGACTGTTTGGGACTGTTTCCGTAGCAGGCTTTTTTGTGGTTCTGTCTCATTTATGCCATATTTATTTTTTTGTAAATCTTTGGAGAGAAAATAGTTTTACTGATTTTTAATAATAATAAAGAACTACTATAAATTAGGGTAATTCGTTTCATATCAATTAATGTTTGCAATGATCATGTTTTTTTTTTGTTACACTGGGCGTACGAACAAGTAAATTAACATATATATAAATATGTATCGCAAGATATAATATAGTCGTCCATTATGATCGATTGAAAGAGTCGAACACCACAAAACACACTAAAATGGCATCTCTTATAATATTTTACTATTTATATTTTAAATAATGCTAAGTATATACAAAATTATTTTACTTTGTACAATCGAGCTTACTAGGCAGATAATAATATAAAAGAACAATACAATTTGCAATTTATTTTACGTTAAGGCGAGTGAGTTAGAATATGGAGAATGATACTGTAGACGTTAACAGAATTTTAATCGCCAAAATATCTTACCCTTTAATGCGTTAAAAATAATAAAAAGTAGGTATGTGTTGGAATTTAATTAACATATTAATGCTTGATTTTAATTTGATAATTATAAACAATAGATAAGCGGAATTGTTTACATAGTCTTAGGTAATGGGTTACTCCCGTACTGCGATATCTGCTGAATAAGAATAAAGATACGTTGGTGATTTCAACGATACCGCATGGCCTAGCGAAATAGAAAAATAAAACTGATAATATCATGTTCGTATAAAAAATAAACAACGGTGGTAATGTGATAATTAAGGACAGTGCATTTATTGAAAACGTTGAAAACTTATAAAATATTTATGCTGATGATTCTTGATTATGTATGTGGTGTTTAGCATATGATGACTGTTAAGAAGACATTCACGCGAACAATAAGTCAATCCCAGGAAAGGTGACCTATAACAGTGTTACAAAACTGCATCCAGCACCCCCCCCCCAAAAAAAAACAATGGAAATCCCGGGCGATCAAAAGAACAATAAGTCAAGCCCAGGAAAGGTGACCTATAACAGCGTTACAAAACTGTATCCAGCCAAAAAACAAAAAAAAAAAAAAAAAAAAAAAAAAAAACAATGGAAATCCCGGGCGATCAAAAGAACAATAAGTCAAGCCCAGGAAGGGTTACCTATAACAGTGTTATGAAGCTGTACCCAGGCAAACAAAAGGAACAGAATGGGAAATCTCGGGATTTAGAACGACCTATATCCATGACGTCAATCGGTCATGGGTCAGACCAAAACCAGCAAAACTACAATAAACAAGCTGGCGAGAAAAAGGTCAACAGGTCGAAGTGATACAAATAAAGAGAGAGAGAGAGAGAGAGAGAGAGAGAGAGAGAGAGAGAGAAAGGTAAACGGATGAGAGACACGAGCGAATACAGGTTGACATAAAGTCTGCGGCCCATCCTCACCTAACTTTCCACTGCCGATGATGAAAGTTAACTCTGTTACTTTAAAAGTGTACACAAACAAATCTATATTATAAACAGTGTCTCATATTCTTTTTAAACAAAATAACTGTCTATTTTATACAGCCTAGGCGATCACAAGGCAGACATATATTTAAACTAAACTCAAAATGTTTAATGTACCTTATTGTCAGTGAGACGGAATATCTATAAATCGATGTAACTCTTTTTATTTTAGTGTTACTGTATATTAAGCGGTAATAAGTGCATATTGATATATATATAATAAAAACATATATATGATAAAAACATATATATATATATATATATATATATATATATATATACGAGTAAAGGGCCGGAACAATCGTGCAATTCTATAGTACATTAAATTTTACTCTTTTGTAGATTAGCATAAAATGAGTGTCAGTGAAGCGTTATATTATAAAACATAAATTGCTCTAGTAATGCACTGTTGAGCTATCTAAATGAGCTTTATGTTATTATTTTATATTTGCAAATAAAATAGGAAAAGTCTTATTTAAAAAGTATATATATATAAATATATATATATACATATATATATATAAAGTTGATTTTGCCGATTATATTCGGACATACTAGTTTAAGAACAAAAAAAAGAAAGAAAAGAAAGAAAAAATATATAGAGAAAAGCGTAAAAGAGAGAAAAAAAAGAAGAAATCAAACAAATAAGGAATCAAACGGAAAGAAGGGGAAAAAGAATGAAAGAAGAAAAATATGTTATTCGATGTTTGATTTCAGTAAATAATTAATTTCTTTAAATGTATATATATATATATAAATATATATTTATATATAAATGCATATATATACATATATAATTATTTTTTTACTATAATAATTAAATACGTACAGACACTAGTGTTTCACCCTTTCGGGATTCTTCAGTGCAGGGTGTCACGATTAACACCAGCCGAACGATTCGAACCCCGCGACACGAGACATCTCTGGCTCGATTAGCGGAGACCGTATCCATTCGGCTACCATTAACCGCGTGAAATAGCGTTGAATTTTAAACATTTTAATTTAAATGTTCATTACGTCAGACAGACAGTGATCTAATCGTTATACGATGATCTATGCATAAGAGCTAAATTGACCGACTTTTAAAACGTTGATTTTGCCGATTATATTCAGACATATTAGTTTAAGAACTAAAAAAAATCACTTGCTTATCTCTTTCACTATTCAATTAGCATAAGCCCCCATGTATGTTTTCAGAAATTATATTTTAACATTGTCTTCTAAATGTCGTACATTTTATCTGGATAACATGCTTCTCTCAAATAAACACGCTTAAAAAGCAGCCGCTGACATTTTTACTCGATACTATTTAACTACTCTAACTGCTATACGTCCACCGGTGCGTATTTTTTCACGCATAACAAAAACATAAACTCTCTCGTTGTTTCAGCTTCCAAAATGTTATTGTTATCTGTTATACGCTATACACATTTCTCAATATAATAATTGCTTACAGTTAATGGAATATAAGAATATTGGTTTCGTAATTCATTACTAACGTTTAACAATCACTTCAAAACCGGAAATCTGCAGCTAACAATCTGAGTATAATTATTTGCCATGATTAATTAGTTATATTTTACTTAGCAAATTATCTATTTCTGATGTGTTAAACTTTACAAATCATCCGCGGCATGAGTTTCGTCGTGTGTATGTACTTTTGTGGTTTTTACATTACGCGTCACACGTCTCTTAATATAAATATACGTATGCACACACACACACACACGTATGTATATATATATATATATATATATATATATATATATATATATATACACCATTCCAACTGTTATATAGTACACCAATTTTTATTTACAACGATTATAATCAATTATCTAAACATGAGTTAAAAACAGGCTGGTTTGTTCTATCAAAACTCCTTAGTCTGGATAGTCTAGCGCCCACTCATAACCAGTATCGAACCTACGACCACCTATTTGATAGTTCACGGTACTAACCACTGACCTGAAAAAGAAGACTCCTTCTCTCTCTCTCTCTCTCTCTCTCTCTCTCTCTCTCTCTCTCTCTCTCCCTCTCTACCTATCTATCTATCTATCTATCTTTCTCCTCCTCTCTCTTTCTCTCTCTCTCTTTATATATGTGTACATATATAAATTCTTCTTCTTCTTCTTCTTCTTCTTATTATTATTATTATTATTATTATTATTATTATTTCTCATATTTTGCGATAAAATTTTAGAAAAAGATATAATATTTTGTATCGATTTTCAATAGTTAAACAAAATTGCTTAATGCGTGCGTAGAGCTAGTTCTGAAAATATATTGCATTTAAGCTACACATGACTCCT
>NC_136482.1:163115893-163168393 GCF_053919585.1 Euprymna scolopes | reverse complement strand
ATATATATATATATATATATATATATATATATATATATATATATATATATATATATAGTTATAACAAAACCGTTTTATATAATAGATTTGGAATATTTACAAATTGATAAACTAAATAACAAGAAATAAATTCAAGGAGTTTAAAATAATTACACATAATTAGTTACTCCTTGAATTTAGATTGCTTTTGAATGAATAGTATATATAAAAATCAGGGTTTTTTTTACATTTCGTTCACCCTAATAATTTTCTTTAAAATGACGACTTGTTTGGTGTTCGACTATGCTGAATGCGAAAACCGCATTGAAATTTTGCAGAGACAAGTAGCTATCGGATTTTAAAAAAAACTGTAGTATGCATTGTATTATTTCACGGTCATGTTTTTACTAGCTTGCGCGCGCCATAGACAAATCTCATTCTCTACGACCGACACTGCCACTTAGCGGAAACAAAATGAATTTTTTTTAGACTTCCATACTTTCCCTAGCGGAAAAAAAAATCACTTTTCTGAATCTGAAACTGACACTGTCTCTCACCTCCAAAAAATTGTTAATTTTATACATTCGGTCTTCTTGGACAATTTTCTTTTAAATGGCGACTTTTATAAGGTTTTTACTATGCTGAATATAAAAAAAAAACTCATTTAAATTTCGTAGGGACAAGTATTTTGAGATATAAAGAGGTAGAAGAGAGAAAGGGGGACAGTCTTGGAAAAATGCATTTTTTTTCGGCTAGGTGGCAGTGTCGATCGTAGAGAAGTAGATATGTTTATGCCGCACACGCGCGTAAAAAAAAACATTGCCGCGAAAGAATATAATGCATAATACAGTTTTTTTCATATCTTGATAACTACTTGTCTCTGCACAATTTCAATGCGATTTTTGTATTCAGCATAGTGTTACATGATAAGGGCTGTCCCCTGTTCATGTAAGTATAAAAATAGAGAGATTAGTTAAAATGGAAATAAGAGAAAGCAGAAATCGAACCCTGGACATAAGTTTTAAAGAACAATAGGTTTAAATGGAATGTCCAGTAAATTGTTAATTCGGATGAAATAAATAATAAATAAACTATTCAATTGTTAAAAGAATGTGGATGATAAAATATGAGTTAAATAAATTAGATATGTAGGTTAAATTCCTTTGTGGAAACAAACAAGGAAAATAGGTTATTGGGAAATCAATGTCGAAAACGTGCAAAGTCGCGCATGTTGAGACACGTGAATTTTGCTCACGTGGCCGGGATGCATGGAGTTCTCAATATAGCAGGTGGGAGTTAGTTGGTCGAGAGAGAGTCGGAGAGAGTCGGAGAGAGTCAGAGACAGTCAGTGAGAAAACTCAGAGACAGGCGGACGTCTGAAGCGAGACGTTACTTCAGAAACTAAAATGTGAAACTTTGAGTCCTTAATGAGGAAGTCGACCGGTCGTCAGAAAATAAATTCATCATGTGTTTGTGATAAAGCTCATCTTTGTGTTTGTGATTTCAACAAAAAGGTAAATTGTATTGTTATTATATGCCTGTGTTATAAAATGTCATTACAACAACATCTCTCTCTCTAAGATACAACATCATATGTAATAAGACAAGAACTCTCACTAAGACTCATATCATTACAAATAAGAACTCACGTAACATACGCGCACAAGTGGTATAGTCTAATACTAATAATAATAACCATATCACCCAGTATATAACAATAGTCGAAAACCCAGAAAAATTTTGAAGGTGGACCTAACGTAAAAAAATTAGCAAAAATCACTCTGGAGAGAAAGTGGGTGAACGTCCGTTTTCTGTATAAAATAATGAATTTGTAGCATACCTTTTATGTATATTAATCAAACTGCGAACAAATATAACATTGCGCACTATTACACAACACGTTGTAACCTCAGTCGCAAAGTTGACAAAGAATAGCGAAGAACTACTTCAACTCGCTTGTTTTTATAACAACACCATCTATTCCCTCATTGTTACGGCCGTGATCTCGAACGTTATCCACACCTGTAATGTGATCTCGAAGCCTCCCCTTTTTTTAAGTCTTTCTTTTTCTTTATCGTTGATGAAATTTCGCATGCGTTTGCATATAGCCGTCCGTGCTAGGTTACACAAACAAATAGACAGACAGAAATACGACTTTATTATAATAGATTCGAAAATGCCATTTGTTGGTGGGTTACGCATATTATAATCAACTGTTAATTCCTCGACTCACTGATGTCAAACGGGCAACTTCCCCAAGAACAGGCAAAACTCGACTAGGCAATAGCAAACAAGAAAACAGCGCAAATAGCCTCTGTTTCACTGACATTTTAAACCCATATTCGGTAAAAATCGGTCACTTGATCCTTCCATGTTCTCATTTAGCAAAGGCTATGATTAAAAATGGCAGTAAAATGCGTAACTTGATTTCTATTCGAATTACAGCCATGATATTAAATAACTGACGAATGGTTCATAGTGTTAATATATTAAACACGACTGGCAATAATTAGTTCTGTATTCATGAACATATGTAAATTGTTGAATAGGTTTGTGGGAAAATGCCAATGTTCTAAGTTGTGGACATTTCGTTTCTCACACTTTTAATTTGCAAGTCATCGATTCTTGCATCTCGTTTGGTATTCAAGTACTTGCAAAGTATTATAATCTTTAATATGATTATTTGTATGTTTATTACCCGGGGAACGGTTGCGTTCATAATTAGTTTGAGAACTGCTAAATAAATATATTTATATCTATAAATAAGTGAAGTGTATAAAAATAGGTAAAAAAAAAATGTAATATATTTTTGTTTTACATGAGGTCACAACAAACAATGGTCATTTTTACATAGTACGACGAACCAGGCGTATCTTATCCTGAATGCAACTTAAACATCCAAGCAGAATATTTTATATATATATCCAAGATAAAAAAAAAAAAAATTAACAAATACAAATCGCTGGGAAAAGTCTTGAGACAGAGTCACAACCTTGCTTCATATTTTTAAAGGTGAATAAATGTTTCTTTTAAAAAAAAACACATATCTTTGCATTTCAAATATTCATAAGCACGCACACACACACACCCTCCCCCATATATATATATATATATATATATATATATATATATATATATATATATATATATAACTTGTTAAGAAGAAAAAACTATAATTATAAATCCTTAACAAAGCAAAACATACGAAGATAGGAGAAGCTCAACATTATTAAGAAGAGCAAACTATAATATCATCTGATGACAAGAATTTAGCCCCGAAATGCCATTGCCTAAAGATATGTTTTTTTTTATTTATATCTTTATTTTCATTTATTGTTTTGATAATGTAATAAAGTTATAACTTTCATTCAAACACACACACACACACACACACACACACACACACACACATATATATATATATATATATATATATATATATATATATATATATATATATATATAAGCATGAAGAATCCTAGAGTGGATGAAACGCGGAATGTTCAGTTTAGCTTAATCGCTATATATATTTCATAACTTACTATACATATATATATATATATATATATATGTATATATATATAATATATATATCCTCTTAATTTCTGATATATATATATGTATATATATATATAAATATATATATCCTCTTAATGTCTGATATATATATGTATATATATAAATATATATAAATATATATAAATATATATATATATATATATATATATATATATATATATATAGGGCTGTTCTTGAAAAATAGATAGATTAACGAAGATCTGTAAAATCTACAAGACCTCTGTTGTTAATTTGCTTAATCATTGTCGTAAATTAACGGTCAACTCCAAAATTTTCAGTAAAAAACAATGAACACCTTGACTGTGGATCAAGTGATGATATATGTTTGAATTAGACGTGCAAAACGATTTTACCATTTTAAAAGTTCTCTAATCTGCTGTGATAACCCACGTCTTCCTGATAATCTTGGTCATCCGAATGTTTTTTTCCATACGAATACAACCTTTAATGTTGAACATTCTGTTTTATATCGACATTTGTTTGACAGCCTGTGCGTTTTTGAATTTAATTCTCTCACAAATGCACGATGTAGAAGACGAGTTTGACTGCGGGTATCTCAAATTACAACGCAAAACACATTTATGTTTCTATTGAATTGTTATTCTTCCAAATATATATTTATTTAATTATTTAATATCAAAAACTAACATTATATTGTGAAGAAACGTGCAGAAGGAGTAGAGGTTCCCAAATTCCTGTTTTTAAAGTGTCCTTTTCAGAGGAATATATTATAGGCCTCTGCCACGTTATAACTATATTTTGCCGTTTTGTTTTTCACTTGAGCACCTGCCCTAAAAGTGTTCTCTGCCCATCACTGTAAGCTGTTTGTTTTAATATTGGATGCATTAGATGATTGAAGGAACGTTTAAATAGCGAATTCGTATATTTCAATATAATAGCAAATATTATTTAAATAAAACACAGCGTAATGAATAGTCATATAAAAATAAATAGACATCTGATTAACTGAGACTATTTGTAAGATAGCGGCCTTAGATTACAAAACAGCTCTCCTAACAAGCCATATTCTCGTTTGTATTCCTCTTATTTGTCACCAAACCGGAAGACGCACGTACACCTTGTAGACGTATGTCGATCGATCGATCTGCTTGCTTTTTTTTTTTTTTTTTGCTTCCAAATTAATCGAAACCCTTTTTTCCAACTCTTGCTTACAATTCATTTTCTTCTCGTCTATCTAAGAAGAAAAAAAATCTGCTGGCTCGGCCACATCAATATTTACATAACCAAATCCGCCTTCTCGATTTAATTAATTGCCCGGATTTCAGAACCTCATCCCTTTTTCCGGATGCTGTATTCGTCTTCTTATTACGAATTCTCCCACTCTTGTTGCTCTTCACTTTCATACTCTTTTTTCTTTTTTTTCCTTATTTTCTTCTTCTTTTTCTTCTTCTTCTTCTTGTTCTTCTTCTTTTTCTTCTTCTTATTATTATTATTCTTATTATTATTATATGTCATCTCTATTTCTCATTCGACTTATTATTATTACTACAATTATATTATTATTCTTATTAACATCATTGTTATCGCTGTTATTATTATTATTATTATTCTTACTATTATTATTATTATTATTATTATTATTATAATTATTTTTAATAGTATTGTAATTATTCTTTACATTATTCTTACTGTTTATCCTTATAATTAAAAATATTATTATCATTGTGATCATTATTATTATTATTATTATTATTATTATTATTATTATTATTATTATTATTGTTGTTGTTGTTGTTGTTGTTTACACAATTATTTATTTTTCGTTATTGTTATTATTATCATTATTATTACTATTGATTTATCATTACTGCAATGCTTGTTATTATTAACATCTTTATTATTATTATTATTATTATTATTATTATTATTATTATTATTATTATTATTATTATTCCTATCATTATTAATTGTGTTATTATTTATTCATGTTTTCGTTATCGCTTTTTCTCATTCTTTTTCTTTTACAAATAAGTTTCTTACGTTTCCTCTTTTAGATTATGACCTGCTTTTTTTACTAATTCTATACTTTTCTGTTCTTTTTTTCCGTTTCTTCCTCGTCTTTTTCTTTTGCATCTTCATCTTCATCTCTTTTTTTTGTTCATTTTCTTCTGCTTTTTATTCCCGCTATTTGTTTCACCTTACCCATCATCATATTCACTTCTTAATCATTTCCCACCCCCTTCCTATTGTCTTTAGTCATTTTCCTCACCTCCTAATCATTGTTTTCTCGTTCCTCGTCTTCCTCGTTGTCACCGTCTTATTCCCCCATGCGTTTATATGGCCGCCATTTTCCTTTCCATCATTTCCTCTCCCCCATAATAAAACACCATTCGTTCTCTTCTCACTTCATGGTTATATTTTTGCTGTTATTCTTTCATGCAGTAAGCTTTCGAATCGAGTACGTTTCACCGGGATTACAACTCCCATTGGCTTCTTAACAGTTCATGTGTGAGATGAAATCCAACTACTTTAACCTCATCGATATTGGTTTACATAGACTTAACCGGTTTCAGGATTTCAGATCTGGATACTGCCCATGCCAATACTTCAATATATTCCCGTGTCCTATTTCAATTAAATTTGTAGTAACACTGTAAACACCTTTTCAGTCCTAATATAAACGGCAACCAACTGTTCTCATCTCGATATTAATACGCTATTTATGTAAACATTTATGCGTGCTTCACTCTCTATCAACGCTACATATGAAACTGCTGGTGAACTTTCCAACGTTGTTTAATTTCAGTGCATTAAAGCAACATGAAATATAAATTAATTTTATTTTTTTTATTACATTTTCATCCCAAACAAGGTACATTGCCATTTTGACATAGGGGGCTACTATTAGGGACACAGGCTACAGAGATACTAGGCGGGGAGTTGGGCAGCAAGATGTCGGTTCACGTTACACTTGAACTTCTGCATGTCAGTACAGTTGGGGAAGCAGGAACCTGGTAGGGAGTTCCATATTCTAGCGGTTCTGGGAAAGAAACTACTAGAGTAGAAGGCTTTCTTACATCTAGGGATCCCTACTGTGAAGGGGTGGGATTTTGCTGCTTGTCGGGTTTGTTGGGGGTATTTACGTAGAGGGGATACAAGTGATTTCAGCTCGTCCGAACATACACCGTTACAGTACTTGTAGAACAGTCAGAGGGATGCTACATTGCATCAATGGGACAGAGGCTGAAGCTTGGATAATAGTTCAGGACCTATTAGGTTGGCGACTCCCTTTTGAACCTTGTCTAGGAGTGAGAGACTAGTAGCAGATGCACCGGCCCAAATATGACAACAATACTCCATACATGGGCGAATGGTCGTCTTATAGAGGTACAGGATACTTTCAGGCGTTAGTAGCTTTCTAGTACGGTAGAGAGAACCTACCTTTTTCGCAGCGGTCCTATCTCAGTATTATATCGATAATAGTGTAAAAGCAAGATAGGTTTACATAGCACTGCGTTAGAAAATATATTTTAACCGATCCGTGAGAAATCTTGAGAATTGGATCAATGGAATCATGTATCATTTAAGAAAAAAAAAAACACACACACACACACACCTTTACCATTTCTAAGATTACTACTACTAATTGTGACCCAGCCACTCCGAACTGATTTTCTTTCCTTCTTTTTTCCTTCTTTGTCAGCATTATACACGGCTTTATATACTTTAGAAAGTTCACTCGGCATCGCCCGGACGAAATCAATTTACTTTGGACAGCAGGATATCTGAGTATTCATTGGCTTACTTCGACTCACGTTACGTTTCAATCACTCTGCTTCGTTTACGTGTGATCCGGTTTGTTCTTTTCTGCCAGCTTCTTTCATCCGACATCTGTTAACATTTTTACAACAGTAACCTTCATAGATGTGAGGTGGCATGATCTGACCCTCACTTGAAACCACATCAAAGACCATAACTGTGGCCAAAAACTTTCTTTTCATAACTCTGTGCACGTCCGTGTTATCTGTGGCAATCCGTCGATGTATTTGAACGATGCAGGCAATGGTCTTGTTGTCATAACTTGGATAGGTAGTGAGCATGCGTTGTACAGCGGCGCATTTCTAATCTCGTTCGTTGAACATTGTGTCACTTTCAGACATGATATAAGACTCCTATCGCTCTGGGGTTTGTACACAACTGGCCAACTAGTAGATGGTTTGCAGCAAAAAAGACGGTTTTCATCAAACGGAAATGGAATAATGTCGTCTTTTCTAGAGCGACAATTTGATCATTCCACTTAGTAGAATCTATTTAGAAAGTTTATTGACAAAAATATTTGCAGATATCTGATACATAAAACAAAACTAACCTATTATCGTTTCTTCCTACGCATGGCCTTTAAATTGGCATCTTGATATTTCTTGGAGTAATACCTGAAAGTTCTAACCGAAACGAGGTGGTGCTCAAAATAATCCCTTCCCTCAAACTGGATTCTTCCGAACCTGTGTGAAGATTAATGTGATTCTCCCGGGACTTACTAGCAATTTTATCTCCTAAAATCTATCCTAGAGTCCCGGATATTATTTCCACAACTACAACTACAAGTATACTTATTACTAAAAGTTTTATATTGCCTGTCTAATTTTTAATTCAGCAATGTCAATCTTATTGGTTAATTTAATTCTATTATTTATATAATAAAATCAAAGCCGATCTTTCTCTATATGTTTAATCGTGTTAATATGTTGTTTATTATAAACAATTACTATCTCGTAGATTATGGTTCAGCATTTATATGACATGAGGAGCACTTGCCTTTTATGAAAACTTGAAAGTATTGACGTTATCGAGGGTGGATTTGAGGTTGAAATAAAATATCCCATCTACGGACGATTCTAGACCGCATTTTTGTTATCTGAAGTCGGGTGCGTGATTTGACATGTCAAATCTCGCGGAACGAAAAGTCAGCAGTTTTTTTCAGTTTTCAAACAGAACACACGTGTGTTAAATTCGCCTACTTTATCGGCTTGTTACTGTTCGTTACAAGCTTTAAACGTTTCCCCCCACTTACTAGTCGGTAAGATATTCGGACCATTTTTAGTTTAATAAGAAAAACTATGAAACGAAAAGAATTATCAAAGGTGTGTACTACGCATTCGTTTTTTTTTTTTTTTTTTTTTTTTAGAAATTTGCTTGGAGGTTGATTTTAATTCTTCTGATTTCAATAAATTACCGATTACTTATCTGTCTATTACAATGGAAAAATGCGAGCATGAGTAACAGTATGGTTGAGCTTTAACATGGAAAAGTAAAAGACTAGTTGTTAAGGCTGGAAAAGAAAAGGACAAGATATTCTAGTAAAAATATAATAAAATTATAACTTAAAATATTGCAGCATCAAAAATTAAAACAATAATTTTATTCATAACATTATCTAATCAATTCTTAATGCTGTAATATTTTAAGTTATAAATTTATTATATATGTTACTAGAATATCTTGTACGTTTTTTTCCCAGCTTTAACAACTAGTCCTTTACTTTTCCATGTTTAAGCTTAACCATATTACATTTTCCTATTGCAATCCATGATTTTCCTAGGTTTCCAATATATTCACTTGTTCTTTGTTTAATTCCAGTCCTATTTTTGCCCCCTCAAACACATATGTAATAACAATGTACGGCACTCGTCTGCTTTTCATAAAATACCCCCAATTATCTCTGTTTCATGCTTTGTTTCACGAATTACTTCTCTTTCCGTGACAGTAGTCACTGAAGCGACGATGTTGCTATGAAAATCAGTCATAAAAAGCGTCGCTCACGGGTTTACATATTTTTACGATTTTGAACACCAGAAAATTCATCATAACATTTTTTTTTTAATGAACGAAAATTGAAAAAAAAAATGTTTTATTTTCACAATATAGCTCGGAACCTGATCTATAAACCGTAATAATTGTTTGAAATTTGGTCGAAAAATTAGTGAGCTGTGAAGCTTTAAAGCAGTTCTTAATGACTAAAACTGCCACTTAACCATATATGTAAACACTACGGTGTTTGAATGATATACTGACTTTTCGAAAACTTAATTGGAAATGTGGATATAATGAAAACATTTTTTTTAAACTATTCAATTTGTTTAGTAAGCGGATCAGTTTGTTGCGCCATTTAATGCTACAGTTTTTTTTTTAACTCTGATTACATCGGAAAATATATTTGTAAAATAAGGTTGAAAATAAAACTGGTTGTTCATTTTTCATTATAATTACCTATCCAACATTATAATTGCCTATCCAACATTATAATTGCCTATCCAATATTATAATTACTTATCCTATATTATAATTTCCTATCCAATATTATAATTACCTATCACATATTATAATTACCTATCCAACATTATAATTACCTATCCAATATTATAATTACCTATCCAACATTATAATTACCTATCCAATATTATAATTACTTATCCAATATTATAATTTCCTACCCAATATGATAATTGCCTATCTAACATTATAATTACCTATCCAACATTATAATTACCTATCCAACATTATAATTATCTACCCAACATTATAATTACCTATCCAATATTATAATTACTTATCCTATATTATAATTTCCTATCCAATATTATAATTACCTATCACATATTATAATTACCTATTCAACATTATAATTACCTATCCAACATTATAATTGCCTATCCAACATTATAATTGCCTATCCAACATTATATATACTTATCCTATATTATAATTTCCTATCCAATATTATAATTACCTATCACATATTTTAATTACCTATCCAACATTATAATTACCTATCCAATATTATAATTACCTATCCAACATTATAATTACCTATCCAATATTATAATTACTTATCCAATATTATAATTTCCTACGCAATATGATAATTGCCTATCCAACATTATAATTACCTATCCAACATTATAATTACCTATCCAACATTATAATTATCTACCCAACATTATAATTACCTATCCAATATTATAATTACTTATCCAACATTATAATTACCTATCCAATATTATAATTACTTATCCAATATTATAATGACCTATCTCTACTATTATATAAAAGTCATATTTTCTGTGTGTGAGCGCGTGAGAGTTCCATCCTTATATTTTCTGAAACGGCTGAGCTTACTGTTTGCAAATTTTACGCAAAAGTAATTTATATTCCTGGCTGTGTTCTTAGATATGTTTGTAAAGAAAGTTATCCTATAAATATGGAAAATCGAAAAAAATCCGATCCTAAAAATAGTCTTTCTTTCTTAAGGATAAAAAATAATTTTTACAGGAAAACATTTTAGGAGATAATAAAATCTTTAAAAATAATTTCTTCTTGGAAAAAACAAAAAACAAAACAGAATTATTGACATCTAGAAATATAGCGCAGTCGTAACGCGTTCGACTACAGCTCGAATGATCCCGTGTTCGAGCCCGAGTGTACCTCACCATTTTATTTTAATTTTTTTCTTAATAATGTGTTTAATTTACTATAAAGAAAGGTACTATTTAAAATCGCCGCAAATTATTTCTTTGTTAGCATATATTACAACTAAACATTAATTAGAAGGGAGTTTCCTGGGCATGCATTGTCAAGCCCAAATATCAACTGACGTTATATTTTAAACAAACAGACAGAATTTGACTATCATTATTATTTATTTTGTTTTATTATTTGTATTGCGAATTAGTCTATCGCGTAAATTATCCCTCGTAATGTTTCACACTCAATAGCGGATTGATTTTATAATAATAATACATACGCAATCTGCATAAATGAAAATATGTTTAAGCGTATTGTACGGCCGGGCAATGCCGGGGGTCCAGCTAGTTACCTATACTACAAACACCGTCTGCCCAATTAAATATTTATCAGATATTTTATTATTTTTCGTATAGACTGATCTAAAACTCTGTGAGAATTACTATATTCCTCAGGAGGTGACGGTGATCTAGTCGTTAACTGAAAACCTGGCTGTCTCAAGTTCGAATCCAGTTCATTCCACAAAAATAACTTTCACATAGGATGTTGGCTCTCTTTAATTGATCCCTCCCATGAGTACCCAATGTTTTCTTAGACTAGAAAAATATCGGCGAAACCAATGACAGCAAGAGAAGCTTCGGTTTCGTACGATATGATAATAACCATATTCGTAGATAAAATATGGCATATTTCCTCACGCGTTTAATATTGTTATCTCGGCGTTCGATCAAAACGTATTTTAAACAACGTTTATCAAACATGTGATTTCTTATTTATTAATGATATAGTTACGTTACTTGGCAAACAGTTTCGTCGATAGTTAAATATATTTCGGGTATAAAGTGCGTTCTCACCACATGCAAATACCGGCTAACGCTGTTAAATATTAACAGTTGGTTGGCTAAATACATCTGACGTTTGGCGAACGCCTGCCTGGGACCATCCACGAAATGCTTGACCATTAGAAAAGAACTGATCTGAAGGTTAAACGATCAACGAACAGATCGCAGATATCGGATAGCAAGTAAGATGACGCAAGGACTATTAGACGTAGTTTCTATGCCAGTCCAAACAAATAAGAGAGGACTTGTAATAACTAATATTCCATGAAAGTGTTTTTGTAATATAATAACATTATTCTTATTCTTATTATGATTATTATTATTTGAGTATTATTCTATTATTATTATTATTATTATTATTATTATTATTATTATTATTATTATTATTATTGTTGTTATTATTGAGTAGATGCCTGATGAAGTGAGAACAAGTGAGGATGACAAGGTAGAGGTATGGTGGGGCAAGAGTGTCATAACGACCAAGCAATTGGAACATAATCGTCTGGATTTGGTTGTCATTAAGAAAGTCTAAAAAAATGGCAAATTATAGACTTTTCAGTAACCTGGGACAGAGAAAGAGAATGAGAAGTGGAGCAATTATGCTCCATTGGCCTTGGAGATAAGGCGTATACACAGGGTTAAAACACAAATAACCCCGGTCGTAGTTGGTACATTAGGAGTAGTATCCAGTCGTCTGGAAGAACAATTTAAAAAAAAACTACAAATCCCCGATGTTTTACGCGGCCTTCAGACCCCTGCTATTGTAGGTACCACCAACATCCTTAAGAAAAGCTCCTGGTTTGGAGACGGGATTGAGGGAAATCCTCTGGAAATGAATCCCATCCTTTTCCAGAGAGTCATTGATAAACTAAATTAGAATAATGTTATTATTATTATTATTATTATTATTATTAGTAGTAGTAGTAGTAGTAGTAGTAGTAGTAGTAGTAGTAGTGTACCACTATGATATATTTGGAATGACAAGTCTTGTGAATTTCTCATTTTCCACCAATACACCTGAGGCGTATAAATGTGTGTTACGTTTGGTAATATTAGTAGCATTATTAGAAACAATGGACGTATTAATATGTACGAAGACCGTTCCAAGAACTAATTGATTCTATTTTTCTTTCTTTTTTTTTTTAAGTTTACAGGCTAAGAATACGCGAGTGGTGCCATTTTCTTTTGTGCTCCATAATGTGGTTTTCTACGTAATCACCACCATTCTCAATACACTTTTGCTAGATATATAGAGTGCAGGCTGTACATGAGCGTCCGGAGCGCGCTTCGGTCACTCACATTTCTGTCACTATTCTGAAATCGACGAACTCACCATCTTTCTGGGCTAAGATCAACTGCACCAGCTTCGTAAATTTTTAACAGGCGCTGGTGAATGTTGATCGATTCGATTATTTTCTAGAATATGTAGTTCAATAGACCATATTTGCTTATGCCGAACGTCTATTACAAAGGATACACAACCGGAAATAAATTCAAATAGTTATAAGAACTAGCGGGACTTGTGGAAATTCCACAGCGGCATATTTCATATGTATTATATTGCTATATAGCATGCTGTGTGCGTTCAGCGTGAATGAAGACACCATCATATGATTGTAGCCCTTTTGTTAAAACTGTAAAAAAATACTTATCTAAGCGACTCTATATATTAAAACAGTAGCGTGTAGAACAATAAAAAAAGGATTGAACAATAAATAAGAGGTGAGTTATTTATTTTTCCTATTTAATAATGTAAGCATGACCGTTAAATATATATATATATATATATATATATATATATATATATATATATATATATATATATTAGTGTATTAAGGCAGCATTTATTCATTCAGGCAAACATCATTAAAAACAACAGAGATACCTTGCTTAATTGTTCTTTTTACATTTTTTTCGATCTTTCGTAAGATTTTTTGCCAAGAATTCTTCATAAATGTTGGTTTTGTTTTCGATTATAAATGATGGAACTCAACTCGTCTATTTTTTTATTTTTGAAATCACTACTTTTATATATATATATATATATATATATATATATATATATATATATATATAAAGTAGTGATTTCAAAAATAAAAAAAAGTAGAAGAGTTGAGTTCCATCATTTATAATCGAAAACAAAACATAAAATTTATGAAGATGGGATTGTTGGAGATTTCTTTCAGAATCACAATTATCTATATATTAATACGATAGCGTGTGTGCTCTTTTGTGTGTCACGCTTACATCCGGGTCGTTTAATTAGTATGTTCTTCTATTTCTTGTCATAAATAATTTTACCAAGAATTCTTAATACGTTTTGGTTTCCGTTTCGACTATAGCTGGTAAAACTTAAATCATCTATTATTTTTTTTTTATAAATAATTTTATCAAGAATTCCTCATAAGTTTTGGTTTCGGTTTTGATTATGGCTGAAGGGACTCAAGTTATATATATATATATATATATATATATATATATATATATATATATATGTATATATATTTATATATATATGTATATATATTTATATATATATATATATATATATATATATTGTTTCATAAGTTTTTATTTCGGTTTCGATACAGGCTAATGCACCCACGTCTTATGTATATATTTATTTACTTTTGAAATAACAACTTTATAACATATAAAAATCGATACAACATTAACTCTAGCGAGATGCTTATTAACTTTACGCCTCAAGGAATTTATGTATATACTTAGAGAAAGAAACCACGACGATTATTACATCAAATACTTTCTATTCGTCATAACTATTGATACATATTTACTTTACAGTTAACAGACACACCCGGAAAGAGTCGAAAAGCGTAACCTTTGGAAACGCAAGAGAACATTCGCAAGCAATGATGGGGATAATAATCGGAAAGAAAATCAACACGAAGGAAAAAGTCTCCTAATCTCAAATAATGCGAAGTGAATTTAATTAAATTAGTTTTGCTTTTAGTATTTTTATTTTAAGATTACAATCTTTGGTAGAAAAAATTGATTTCTTCTGAAATCATGAAACTTATTTCATAACTTGTTTACCTGCAACTCAACAGCATTATAACAATTTTTAAGTTTTCCACATATTTCATTCGGGTTACTTCACTTCAATTTTTATTTAGTTGATAATTTATATATATATATATATATATATATATATATATATATATATATATATATATATATATATATATATATATAGTTTTTTTGGTTAAGATGGTAAGTAATAAAACTGAAGAAAGTGCTGAATACTGTTGTAGAGCAAATATGCGTTTTATTTTTATTACCGTGTAGCCGAAACAATAATGTAACTTAACAGAAAGATACGGTAATAAAAAATAAAACGTATATATATATATATATATATATATATATATATATATATATATATATATATATATATATATATATATAAATAAGGGAGTAGTCACCTAAGAAAGCAAATAACTCCAAAATACTATAAAACAATATACACATTCCCAAACCAATAAAAGCAAACACACACACGTACACACACGCGCACACACACGCACAAAAACACACACACACACCCTACCCCACCCTAAAGGAAAAGAAATAAAACATTAGGAGAAAGAGATAGCGACTACAGCCAGGTCAACGGTCTCCCTCACAAGCCCAATAAGAGAGCAATAAAAATTGAGCATGCCAATGAATAATAAACACTTACAAGCCTCCCACCCTTGGAAAAACTTCAAATTAACTACGAAAATCGCTATTTTTACATCTCCAACACATTTGAACATAATTTCTGACGAGGACGCATCACAGAACGTCTGAAACGCGCGTAAAAACGATTTCAATGACTTAAAAACATTATTACAATGATCCAAACATAATTCTCAATGAAAAACCAAGACACGGAATAATAAAATAATGTTAAAAATACACATTGTTGTTGACTACTCCCTTATTTTAATCTACATCTTTCTTTCGTTGGAATTTCTTAACCCATTTTATATATATATATATATATATATATATATATATATATATATATATATATATATATAAATTATCATATATATATATTTCTGTAGAAATATATTTTCTTGTTACATATCAATCCTTATATGAGAAGCTCAATGTGAATACAGAGCAATATACAGAATAAATGACAAAAATTTATATTCCAAAATACATGATGTTGACCATCTTATAATTGATTCCTTTGCATCAATTGATCCTAACAGTTCTTGACAGTGTCTGTTTCGTAGCGAAAAATTAATCACTTAATTATTATATCAGTTAGTGAATCTATTATGCTCTTAACTTATCAGAAGAAATAGCAACAATCAATCCACCAAAAGGAATTAAAATGTGATACGACATGGTGAGAATCCGAAAATTTGGAGGAGAAGCTGCAGTTTGCTTTATATTTTACTATTACGCCATCTTGGATTTTTGGGTGGATTGATTGTTGCTATTTCTTCTGATGAGTTAAGGGCAATAATTGATATAATTATTAAGTGATTGATTTTGCGCTACAAAACAGACACTGTCAAGAACTGTAAGGATCATTTGATGTAAAGGAATAAAATATAAAATAAATTGTCAACATCATGTATTTTGGAATATAAATTTTTGTGATTTTTTCTATATATACATATATATATATATATATATATATATATATATATATATATGCATACATTACTAACAGCACTAAAATAATAGTGTGATTATGCTGCAAAGAATGAAATTGTTTTCTTAAGCTCATTCATGCAAAAGAAGCCTCGAAATAAAGACAAAACGTTGATGAACATATAACTCGGTTTGTTCCTTTTGTATTTCTATATTTTGTCCCATTACTCTCATCATATTATATATTTAAGGCTCCGACGAACTGCAAGCACTTGTACCGCTTCGACGTAAATACCCCCGACAAACCCGATATGCAGCTAAATCCCACCCCTTCACAGTTGAGAGTCCTTGATGAGAGAGCCGTCTACTCTAGTCCTTTCTTCCCCAGAACTGCTAGACTTTGGAATTCCCTTCCGGGTTCCTGCTTCCCCAACTGTACTGACATGCAGAAGTCCAAGTGTAGCGTGAACTGACATCTTACTGCCCAACTCCCTACATAGTACCCCTGTAACTTATGTCCTTGATAGTAGTCCACTACATCAAAGTGGCAATGCTCCTTGTTTGAGGTTAAAATGTAATAATAATAATAATAATAATAATAATAATAATAATAATAATAATCTCTATGTATAAAAATGTAATTCTTGGTTCGGTCAAAGTTTATACAACCATATTTCTACATTACCAATTAAATTGAAATTTTCAGAAAACCTATCTGTAAAGTCAATGAATGTTTGCATGTTATTAAAATAATTTTACATTGCGAATTATAAAAATATTAATTAAAATATAAATATTTTTCGAAGTGGTTTCTGCAAGACTGCCTGGTTTTATTTCTGGTAAATTCCGTTTCAACTACTCTCGAATTACAAGATAAGTAAAAAAAAAAATACTCCTGCAGAGAGTGATCCGTGCTGAAATAATAACGTTATTATTTAAAAAGCCATTCTTAACATGGGGAAGGGAGGGTGTGTTTTTACCTATTCTGTACTTTAACCTTACAATTGAATAAAAACATATCATAAAACTTTAATTAAACGTGGAAATACGATTTAAAAAAAAATAGCGCGGATCACTCTCTGCATTAGCACAAAAAAATCCCATATTTTAAAAATTTAAATTCATTTATGTACTTACCAATTTTTTAATTTTAAGGCTTTCCACTCATGAAACATTACGTTTTAATTGTTTAGTTTCTTTTCACGGTATTGTTTACATAAAAAAGTTTGTTTTAACTTTTTCTAAACTGTTTCATTTTTACGACATGCCTTAAGTATTATAAACACCCTAACCTCCCATGTTAAAAAAAAACACGCCCTTCCATAAACCTCGAAAGCCGTTCTTAATATGGGGAGGTTGGGGGTGTTCATTCCGAAAGCCGTTTTAACATGGGGAAGTTAGGGTGTTTATAATATGCTGGGGCGGTTGCTATCTATTATTTATTAAAAAGATTGCTTGAAATTTATTTATTTATTTGACAAAAAAAATTACATTTTGGTACTCCTCAGGCGTTGAGTTCAATGGCGACCAGCAGAAAAAAATAATAGTCGCTCCCTTAGTCCCCCACCCCTCCCCGCACGTAACATCTTTTATTTACTGACGTTGTCGTAACTAAACGATTATTTGTCACATTTACAAACATATATATATTTATTTTTTAAAAAAGTTTTACTTTTTATGAATATTAAAAGAAAAATCGGTACTCATACGGAGAGTGATCCATGCTGAAATAATAACGTTATTATTTAATAAGCCATTCTTAACATGGGGAGGGGAGGGTGTTTTGTACCTATCCTGTAATTAACCTTGCAATGGAATAAAAAAAAAACATATTATAAAACTTTAATTAAACGTGGAAATACGATTTAAAAAATAGCGCGGATCACTCTCTGCATTAGCACCGAAAAATGTTACTAAACATGTATTAATAATTTCTTACTTTTACAAACATTTGATTTTAAATTTCTTTTTAAATGACGATTTTATCGACTTTTTTTTAATAGTATTTGCGGATGGGTATGTTGACAACAAATATCAGTTAAATTTTGTAAATACCCCCCAATGGTGTTTATTCCGAAATCCGTTGTTAACATGGAGAGGTTGATGGTATTTATTCTGAAAGCCGTTCTTAATATTTGTGGAGGTGGACCTAATGTAAAAAAATAAATAAAGAAATAAATTTAAAAAAAAACTAAATAATTTACTGATAACTTCTCACTTTTACAAATATTTTTTAATTTACATGCGTGGATGAACAAATTGTTGAACAGTGCGAAAACAAAACGTTTTTGCAATAAACTTCGGGATATTTTTGGGGTAAATATTTACATTTAGGTCCACCTCCACAATTTTCTTTTTTAAATGACGACTTTTATTGATAAATAAATTTACTTCTTCGCAACTTTTATTGATAAATAAATCTACTTCTCTGCAACGGGCACTGAACCCTTCCTTTTTTTAAATAGTATTTTCGGGTGGGTATGCTGGCAACGAATATCAGTTACATTTTGCAAATAGTCCCCCCTCCAAAAGTGGTGTTTATTCCGGAAGCTGTTCTTAAGATGAGGGGGTTGAGGGCGATTATAAGGTGGACCTAATCTAAAAATAAAACAAGAAAAAACAAGTTTTTTAAATGATTAAAATAATTTCTCACTTTTACAAACATTTTTACATGCGCACATAAGCAACTATTTTTTATTAACCTTTTTTTACTTTTTTTATTTAAAAATTAGTAAATTTCAATGAATAGAATAATAAATCATTTATCATTAATATCAATTTGAAATTTATTTATCTTCAAAGTGCACTTTTATACATTTTGCAAAGTAAGGTATTAACTTTTTATACCTTACTTTGTAAAATGTATAAAAGTGCACTTTGAAGATAAATAAATTTCAAATTGATATTAATGATTAATTGAATCGTGCACCTTTATTTTTAAGCCTATAGTAAAAACATTTTGTTTAACAATTTTCATGCCTTGGATAAAATGCTTTTCTAACTTGTATCTTATCGTTTTAAGATTATATTTTAAAACTCTCCTTCTCTCTATTTCAGTTTGTATCTCTCTCCACACCACAAATCATTTTTGCAACCCCCTCTTTGTAATACAGGTCTAAATAATGAGAAAATCTGATTTGTTTTTTACAAAAACTTTAAAACTTTAAAATAACTTTTTTAGATTAAATTATATATATATATATGATTTTATTTTATAAAATAAATTGAAGGCATAGTCTTTAAAATTTCAACAAATTATCCGCATCACAAGATTTACTTGCATTAAAAACTGAACAATTCGTATCAAAGTAAGTTATCATGAGGTATAGGGAGGACTACGTTCCCCCGTATTTCTTAGTAAGACAAAACTAACTACCGCGCATGATAGGCACGCACATTTAAAGGTGTATACGCAGGTACGCATAGTAACTGCATATAAATACGTTCTTTAAAGCAAAGCGGGCAAAATCGTTAAAGTCTATAACATTTCTATAAAAAAAATCTGACCCGCTCAGTTATCGCTCTATCAGTCTCCTTTCCCTAATTGCTAAAATATAATCTTTTCTCTCAACGATAGTATGGATATAGGCAAATCCGTTAAACTGTAGAAATTTAAACGGGCATCTGTGAATACATATACAATGCACTGCATACGACGGGGAAAGCCACTATTGTAGCCTGTGATATATCCAAAGTGCTTAAAAAATCTGCCATTAAGCGCTTTAATGAAAATTAAATCATACTGTATTACTAGACGAATACTAAAGATAATTATATATTTCTGAGACAAGAGGAAAATGTCGGTTTTCTTTGATAGATGTACGACACCAAATTACCGATATGTTATATATTGGTTATCATTGAAGTCACCATTTACGTTTTCTATATAACATAAGAAGATTCCGTGTGCGTATGATTGTCTCTAATATAAATGGTTGTGTGTTTGATTATCATAAAGGGAATCGTGTGTGTGACATGTATTTTCAGAACCTACCTCTGCTTCTTCAAAACGGACCATCTGGAAATTTCTCATCCTGGAGGGAGACTTGATACCTGTTTGACGAAGATTTATCACTCCAAGACGATGAATGGGTTTTATAGTTTTTATTTCACTTTCCCCAGAGGTCCTGCAGAAGTGGAAGTGAAATCGGCTTGTGTGGGTTCTTCTTCACACACGTCAGCGTTCGTCTCCCCCCCTCCCCAGTTAAGAGGGGGAGACAACGGAAAAACCGTCCGTCTTCTTTCAAAGCCCAAATCAAATCTCCCAGATCTAGCCAACCTGCCTGACCACGTCACATATACGTAATCTGGTCAGCTGACCTTCGGTTCTGGTAAACGTGTCTACCTCCACGTTTACTCACCTCTCTCTCTCTCTCTCTCTCTCTCTCTCTCTCTCTCTCTCTCTCTCTCTGTAACACATACAAAAAGCATAGAGTTAATGCAGGAGTGCCTCTGGGGTCGATGCTTGGGCTGCTGTAATTCCTGATATTCATAAATGAGACTCCCTGATAATATTGTGCCTGTGCTGAGCATATTTGCCGATGATCCAACGCTATATAATAGGCACGGGGGAAGAACGGACATATACATATTTAATACAATCACAGAATCCTTATAAAAAGACCTAGCGAAATCGGATCATAAATGGTTAGTAATATTTAAACATACTAAGCTGCTTTTCCTCAACAATTACAAGAAAATTTCTCACCCATCAATAGCCACGACAATTACAATCCACCTGAGAGTTCTTCCTTCCAACTGTTCGGCTTAATATTCACACGCAACATGAACTGGAAGAAATACGTTAAGGGCATTACGAAGGCTGTTGCAAAGAATGTGGGCTCCTTCTATCGTGCTAGAAATACTAACACCTGAAAGTATTTTGTGCCTTTACAAAGCCACTATTTGCCCTAATCCAAACCCTAACCCTAACGCTATGCATCGCGCATTGTTGCCATATCCGGACTGGTGTACCTAACCCCTTGTTTCTGCCTCTGGGACAGTGTACAAAAAAGAGTCTCTCATCTAATGATCCAGCACTGTCAACTAAGCTCCAACCACTGTCCAATCGCTGCAATGTTTTATCCTTGTGTCCGTTTTACAACTATTTAATGAAATTTGCTCATGCTCCGTCAACGTACATCCACCCGATAAATCTGTTTAGGAATAAAACCACTCCCCTTTACTCTAGACGTTCCTAACCTTTTATTCTAATACTTTTTTCTCTCTCGTTATCTTCCTGTTATCAATTTCCCTGTCTGTACTGACACGCAGAAGTTTGAATATAATTTAAACTAGTATCTCGCTCATCTCATACCTGATTCCAAAGTAGCTTCTTATGCCTAAGTGGCAATATGTCTTGCTACTTTTTTCTAATAAAGCCGATGATGAAGATTCTCATATTGAATTTCACCCTTTTTACTATTAGGTCCCATTGAACTAGGGGTAGACTTTTCTTTGGACTACTGCACTGCCCGAAAAGAAGCAATTTTCATTATTTCAGCTATTTTGAAAACTTTCCAATTTGATTATATGCATCTTCACGCTGAACTTATTTTGGAATACATTCTCTCTAAAGAACTATTTTGCATTTTGGACCAACTTAAGATGAGTTTTATTCAAGCTGAAATATTATGTGCTGTTTGTTTTGACATATTATTTTTACATATCCAACATTTTTTCCCTTTTTTTATTTGACAATTTATACCTACAATAAATTGCGGTTTCACTTAAGGCATTAACTAGCAACTTCTAGCATTGCTACAAATATAATTTGCTGATTTCTTTATATCCTCTGATGAGAATAATAATAAGAATAGCATTCTTTGAAACTCCGCTGAATAAGGACTTTGTCAATTGTTTTTTTTTTGAGTATTCAGTCGAACAATAAATTTTGATTGTAAAGTTCAACTTATAGTTTTAATTTTTTTCTCTTATATATATATATATATATATATATATATATATATATATATATATATATATATATATATATATATGTGGGGGGGGTCTGTGCGTGTGTGTTTGTGTTATGTATATATTATATATACACATATATTTTTTCAGAAAGTTTAGATTAGATACTCATGAGTATCGTCTGAAGAGATCTTGATATGGGAATCTAAAACGCTCCCCTATTATCAGGTTGTAAACAAACGGTACCGATGACTTATATCATCTAAAGTTTTTGCAGCTAAAAATATAAATAACACGCTCATATTTTCGGATTTCCTTTCTAATAATACAGCACCCTGCTAGAATCCTTTTTTCCAAAATATAACTAAGTGTATGTATATGTATATATATATATATATATATATATATATATATATATATATATATATACACGCACACACACACACACATATATATATATATATATATATATATATATATATATATATATATATATATATATATATATATATATATATATATAATTTTGTGAATAATTCCATGGATTTATGCCTTTGGATTATTTTGGACCATATTCCAATTACGGGATTTCCTTGGATTTTACTTGTGCAAATGGAAATTCAATTAACTTTCTTGAAGTTATATATTTGGATTTTGCCGTCACTGGATTATTTGTCTTCCACCAGACTATCTATTGACGTGTGATCACTTTCTCCTTCACCATATTTCCTCTGTTTCACTTTTTTGTTATCAAGTAAGATCTTTGTCTTACTTGTTGTTTCATCAAATACTTTTGCATGCCAAATCTGATCCTGCATTTTGCTAATTCCTACCCTCTGCTGAGAAGGAAAGTGTTTCTTCGGAAATCCACGGATTAAGGACTATCCATTTATCTAGTGTTTCCTTTTCAGATTAAATATGTTTTTAACTCATTTCAAAGTGTTTTTTAACATGTTTTATTAACTGTTTGCTCGTGTATATATATATATATATATATATATATATATGCATATATATATATATATATATCCCCCTATTATATATATTGAATCCCCGAAACAATGTTCATGGCAAAACAACCTATGATCCCTTAAAAATAAATTATTACTGGTACTATAGTCAATTCGAGAGAGCAAGTTGATGCAGTAATTGCAGGTGATTGAATGACTTATTGACTAAATAGTTTTCTAACGAATGATAAAATATTTTTTTTGTATAGTTTTAAAGACTAAAAACTTCCAAGACTATATGTGTGTGTTTTGATATTTCGAGCAGTCTCCCGCTCTTTGTCAGAAACTGTAGCGAAATGAATAGAAACATTAAAATGAAAAACTATAAGAATACTAGAAATTTTATCTTTGGGATGCGTCCATTTCTTGTCAGTAAGTTCGACGTATTCCAAGGATTAGATTTTCAAAAAGGTTATGTTCTCTTGATTGTGGAATATGAGAGGACTGATTCATGATTAGTTACTAGAACGAAACTAAACAATCACAACAATAAAATACTGTTCGCAGCTGGACGAGCTATGAACTGTTCTTAAAAAAATGCTAGCATTACTCAATAGGGAAAGTGGGGTGCTTCAGCTTAACAACACGAGACCCCACGCAGCAAGACATTCAGGAAAATATCTTCATTTTTAATTAGGAAGTATTGCTTCATCCGCCTTATTCACTCGATATTGCTCAAGTCTTCTATTCTCTTTTCCGACTCTTGTACAATCACTTAAGCAAAATAATTTGTTTGGAAATAAGACCACCTAAAAATGACCTTAATTTGTTTTCTCTCAAAAATAAAATAAAAAAAGTTTAAATGGCTATCGTTGGATAGAAGTCATAGAAAATAGGGGGGGGTAATTATCGTAAAATTATAAATGGCATAATGTGAATGTTTCAGATGAAATAAATGTGTTGGACTAAAACCACATTACTGTCTATGCAACCCGGTATATATATATATATATATATATATATATATATATATATATATATATATATATATATATATATATCATATTTAATAAATAAATTAAGATAAATATATATAAAGTACTAATAATAGTAAATTAAAAATATATCCATTTCGAATTTGGAGACAGGGGCGAATCTCACAATGAAGACATTTTTATAACATGAATAGGTTAGCGAAATTAATCATGAGTAGGTAACTTGATCCAATATCGGGAATATTTTTGTTCCTGTGATTAAGAAAGGTGGTGTTTGATCAACACTGCTGGGAAGCCATGATTTAATATACGGTATTGTTTTTTAAATCCCCGAAACAGTGTTTCGTGGTAAACTACTGATGATCCCTTAAATTAACATTAGAACTATTGTGTATGCGAGAGAGCAAGTTGATGCAGTGATTGCAGGTGATTGACTTACTGACTAAATATTTTTGCTCAATCAACATGCCTCCACTTTCTTTTCCGCCTTTACGTCACGGGTTCTGAGCCTGCCTGCCTAATACAACTTTTCTTTTTGCTTAACAAACACCCGGGCAACGCCGGCACACAGGCTAGTATTGTATAAAACAATATGAACAGATGCTCCTGTTTTATGCTATTGACGTATAGGATGGCCTTATTTTATGAAAATAATAGTTTTTTTTTTATCAAAAGATAGGGTTGTTTTATTTTTAAAATCAGGAGAATAAAGGATCTTATTTTATAAAATAAAAAAAACAAAAGATAGGACGTTCTTTTTATAAGAAAAATGATAAGGAGGTCTTATTTTATAAAACTAAAATAGAGGAAGGTCTTATTTTATAAAACGAAATATTTATGATGGCCCTATTTTATCAGAGAAAAACTAGTCACATCGTAACTGAAGATGCCGTACAAAATGATGCGTTCAATTTTTTTTCTTGAGAATATAAAAAAGATGAAGTGCTAAAAATGGCGAAAGGGTAAACGCTTGGCCCAGGGGAAATCAAGGCCTGTAATAACAATAAAAGTCTCAGAGTGAACGTTTACATTGCAAGATGATTGGCTGATTTCCCCTGTTGATTTAGTTGTTTTTTTTTTCTTAAACTTTTTATACGAGTGATTTAAAACAAAGAGGGAAGGGTTTTTTTTTTACACCGAGAAGAGAAAGAAGTTAAGGTGCAAAAAGAAAAAAAAAGATGATGAAAGAACACAGTTTAGGAAAGATGGAATACTGCGTAATGTAAGGAATGGAAATAAAATGTTCAAGTATATACACAAAGATCGGCTCATAGTAAAACGATAAAAGTGAGGATTGTGAATAATACACTTATACACATCATACAAGTTCACGCATTCATACACCTCCACACACACGCACACACACACACACACACACACACACACACACACACACACACATATATATATATATATATATATATATATATATATATATATATATATTACCTGTCGAATACCAAGAACTTCCATTACAGGATTTAGCATACACTTTCGATTTGAAGTTCGATATCCTTTTTTTTGCTGCATCAATATCCAATTTCCCTTATACTATGTAGCTAAAATGATTTAAAAACTTTAAAAACATTTAATTTAATTTTAGTATTACCTATGACAAATCAGGTTCAAAACTTTTATAATATTTGCAAATATTTTCCTCCGAGGAGATGTATAGCCATCGAAAACTCATGGATTAAGGAAATATATTTTACTATACTGTATTCTTTGTCTTGCATACAATAAAATTTCTATATTTGAATTTTTTTTTTAAATCACAAATTTTAAATCCCTAAATTATGATATATATATATATATATATATATATATATATATATATATATATATATATATATATATATATATATATATACTTCAGAATGATTTCGATTTTAAGTTCAATATAATTTTTTTTGCTGCATCAATATCCAATTTCCCTTATTCTATGTAGCTAAATGATTTAAAAACTTCTCATTTTCTACGGTTTTTTTTTGCCTTTGGCCAAACCATTAATAACATCTGCTTATATTTTTCCTCTGAAGAGATGTATAAACATCGAAAACTCGTGGGTTAAGGAAATATATTTATTAAACTGTATTCTTTGCTGGCAAAAAATAAAAATTCTATATTTTAAAATGAACCTCTTCAAGTCATGAATATTAAATACCTAAATTATATATATATGTGTGTGTGTGTGTGTGTGTGTGTGTGTGAGTGTGTGTGTGTGTCATAATTTGAGTAAAATATGTGTAACTATGTGTAATAAAATATAACATAGTTTAAAGTGACTTTTTCGTCCTTTAAATAAAATTTCAAATTATGTAATGAAAAAGTATGTTTCGCCCTAAACATATTGCCACTTAGAACGTGATGGGGTATTATTTATGACCTTGTCTAACAGACCACCGTATGCAGTTGAGCAGTAAGAGGACTGTTCACATTACATTTACATCTCAGCAGGTTTGTACAGTCAGGAAAGCAGGAAAAAAGGAGGGAATTCCAAGGTCGAGAAGTCCGAGGGAGGAAATTATTAGAGTATAAGGGTTTCGGCATATAGGTACCACAACCATGTAAGTTTGGACTTTGTCGGGTTAGTCGGTAGTATGTACCTCATGGGGGCAAACGTGTTAGGCGTTCATCAGACCACATTCGATTAAAATATTTGGAAAAATGTGACAAGGATTCGACATTGCGGCGTTGGGACAGAGATTTATCGGGATCTTTATCTGCTTGACATAGAAGCAGCATTTTCGTCCGTCAGCCATACACATTTCGAAATATTATTTTTGTCAGTCTGCCAAAATAACGATAAAATAGGATTTTTGTTAGTCTGTAATACGTCAATTTTAGCAATTATTTTTATGTGTGTTTCCGTGTCTTTATAAGAAATCGTGTCTGTTTGTCTCTCATTATTATGTTTAAAATCACATTTTCACGGTTTCATGATTAAGTTTACAATGATATTTTCACCAGTAATCGCATAGATTGAATTCACGTAAGTATGACACTATCGTTTTTCGGGGAGAGTTACTCGATTGAGGAAATTCCTGGAAACGCAACCAGCTCCCCGGGGTAATAAACGATATCAAACGATAGGCACATGGAAACATAAACACAACGGGTTGATAGGTCGTCGGCTATAACCGGCTGTCATGGGTCGCTTCTTGTATTGATTGCGTCGTTACAGGCAACATTTCCATCGTCGGCATTACTGGCTGGGACTTCATACTGAAATTGAACGCGTGTACAAAAATAGCGAGCAAATGTATTTTTTATAAAAAATATGTAATTTTATGTAACGTTTAATACTGGCGAAGCATATTTTTATAAAGATAAGGTGAAACCAGACGCATGCAGCACAAACTGCTATATCGCGTCCGCTTACACAGAATCCAAGCTTCAGCTGTTTTAACCGAGACAATAGAATTGTATTTAAGTCTCTCTTTCTTCATTAGAAGAGAGAAAAGGGGAGTGAAAGAGAGAAATAGAGAAAGAAAGAAAGAGAGAGAGCGAGAGAAAGCGAGCGAGCGAGAGATAGAGATAGATAGAGAGAGAGAGAGAGCGAGAGACAGAGAGAGAGAGAGAGAGAGAGAGAGAGAGAGAGATCCATACATAATATCTAAACATTGTTTTGTTTTCGTCTCCCACCATGAAGTTCTTTCGGGTTTGACCTTTCAAATTCTAGGATCTCAAATCGTTTTGACTTAGTTGAATATTAATAAACGACCCTCATTCAAACCAGGCCGATATGCTCTAATCTTCCCAAACCCACAAAGCACCTGCATAACATGCATGCACCTCACAAGTACAGCTAAGTTAGGCACAAGGTTCATTAATGTAGAAGTCCCCAGCTCCCCCAACAGGGGCGCTCTCCATTGTGCCACATAAGAATAGTCATTACCAATATAATTATGTTTACATTTCTGTCAATATGTGTTTATGAGGGGAGAGAGAAAATGAGTGAGAGGAGGAAAGAGAAGACGAGAACAAGAAAAGGTTTAACTGGACATTGACTAACAATGGTGTTTATATTTCTGTCGATATATGTTCGGGAGAGAGAGAGGGAGAGAGAAAAGGCAAGAGAGGGAAAGATAGTGAACAAGAAAAGGTTTAACTGAACATTAACTAACAATGGTGTTTATATTTCAATAAATATATGTTAGGGAGAGAGCGAGAGTGGGAGAAGTAAAAGAGTTGGAAGGGGAGAGACAGGGTACACGAAAAAGATTAACTGAACATTGTTTATATTTCTACCAATATATGTACGAGAGGGTGAGAGAGAGAGAGAGAGAAAGAGAGGAAGAGAGTAAGAGGGGGGCAGATAGTGAACAAAAATGTTTAACTGAACATTAACCGACAATGGTGTTTATATTTCTCTCAATAAATGTCCTTGAGAGAGAGAGAGAGAGAGAGAGCGAGAGAGAGAGGGGGGGAGAGAGGAGGAGGAAAAAGAGTTGGAGGGTCAGAGACAGGGTACACGAGAAAAATTAACTGAACATTGACAATAGCGTTTATATTCCTGTCAACATATGTACGAGAGAGAAAGAGAATAAGAAGTGAAAAAATAGTGAACAAAAAAGTTTATCTAAACATTGACTAACGATCGTGCTTATATTTCTGTCAATATATGTTCGGTAGAGAGAGAGGGGAAGGAGGAGGAATACAGTACACGAGACAAATAAACTAAACATTTACAATAGCGTTTATATTTCTGTCAATATATGTACGAGAGAGAGAGAGAGAGAGAGAGAGAGAAAGAGAGTGAGAAGGGGAAAGATAGTGAACACGGAAAAAATATTAACTGAACATGGCTGACAATCGAATTCTACTTAGTTTATATTGATCACTGCATTGCAAGAGATGGCTAACGCAAAAATCCTAACATCATATTCGCAAGTAGAAGAAGCAATATAATACAATTAACAACAGACTGAAATGTCCATCTACTTAATTTACGGAAACAGCACTGGAATATGTAAACAAAATATGAACGTATTCAATCGTACTTTATTGGTGAAAATAATTCAATATAAACGCTATCGTCGCCTCGATTCATCTCCCAACAGCGAAATGTACGTTGTTAAATCATATCACAGGGAGATGACAACGCATGAACAAGTGCACGGCGACTGTTTCTGGTTCTTATTTTCAACTAAACCAGCCAATAATGTGCGTGGAATTTTTATAGGCTAAAACTGGAGAAAAATACACAAATTAATTAAGATAGATAAGAAAACACACACACACACACACACACACACACACACACACACACAAACACACAGAGAAAAACTGTACTTAAATCTAAGACGCAAAATTCATTTCAATGACGGACTGTAAAATTCTTGTTTAAAAGAGACGTTTTTTTTTACGATGTCTCAATGCACTAATTAAATTCGAACACTTTTAAGTACGCCAAAACACAAATGCAAAACCGCATTTACTCTTGCCCACACATATACAAGCAGAGCTGCACTTAATTGCCACGAGTATACATACAGAATTAAAATTTCAATCATATTTCGCATCTGTTATAAAAATGAATTAAAAGCCTTGTAGTTGCGAGGCGTTTTTTTATCAGCCAGTAAAATAATATACCATAATTTAAAATGTTCATTCAGAAAAAAAGAAAAGGAATAAACAAACATAAATGTATAGAAGCGAAGTTTGAATCTGTTTGATTACAACGGCTGTATTATCTTCCAGAAAATCAGAATATTTATCATAAATAAAATCAAAACTAAAGAAAGATGAGCACTATGGGCAGAGATATTCCCACTGCTAAAAAACAGTCTATTTTTTATACAAACCTGAAACACACACACATACACACACACACACACACACACACACACACTCACACACACACACACATACATATATATATGTATATATATATGTATATATATATGAGGGGCGTGCAATAAATAATGTCCCTGACCCACTTCCAGTTGTCTGATCTAGCTGATATTTTTCATGTGCAATGATTTATATCTTTACGGGTTATGTGGCAAATTACAGCTGTGAACTAATTGTGGTTTCTGTTTTACAGGTGTTTGAACTGAGTCAGGTGTGAAATAGAGCCTGTTGAATGTCGAGCAGTTATCCGGTTTTTGTATTTGAAAGGACGCACACCACGTCAGACCTTTCTGGAAATGAAAGAAACTTACGGTGATAATGACCCATCATATGACTTTGTAAAACGCTGGCATCGTGAATTCAAATATAACCGGAAATCTGTGGAAACAGTTCCCAGACCTGGTCGACCCCCCTTCTGCCATTAACGAGGCATCTTTCCGTCAAGTTGAGGCTACCATTTTAGAATATCGGCGCATTATTCACCAAATAGTTCAAGATGTCAAGATTAGTACAGGGTCTGTGGAAATTATCATTCATGACCATTTGCATATACATAAGGTCTCTACCAGATGGATTCCCAGGTTGATCACACCATTCCAGAAGACGTCCAGTGCTCGAGGATGAATTTGGATATGTGCCAAGAAGATGAGTCAAAGTTTTTCAAAAGACTGATTACACAGGATGAAACCTGAGTCCATCACTATGAACCAGAGACCAAAGACCAGTCAATGCAGTGGAAGCACTTTCACTCACCACCTCCAAAGAAGGCAAGGGTGCAGCCCTCCGCTTGTAAGGTCATGCTCACAATCCTCTGGGACCAGGACGGAGTAGTGATGACAGATTTCCTGGCAAAGCGTACCACAATTACAGGAGCCTATTATGCTTCACTTTTGAGGAAATTAAGGGAAGCTATTAAAATCAAGAGGCGGGGCAAGATCAGCAAAGGTATCCTCCTCCTGCAAGACAACGTTCCGGTCTACAAATCGCACGTCGCCAGATCAGAAGCACAGGCGTGTGGTTATGAAATTCCACCCATCCTCCGTACTCTCCTGAACTTACACCATCTGACTTTCACCTCTTCCCAGTCATGAAGTTGTTTTTGACAGGAAAGCGTTTCCCAGATGATGCAGCCTTGATTTCTGAAGTCACCTCGTGTTTGGAGGACCAACCTTGGGTGTTGTACAAAAACGGTTTCACAGACCATCAAACAGACACCATAATCTTTTTATAGGTGGAATTCCGGCTTCGGGAAGTGTTGTGGAGCTTCTTCGGCATCCAACGACTGTGTAAAACGTCGCTGGTTGTCGTGGAGGATTCACTCTTCATCACACGTGCCAATCCGCTCGAGAAATGGGCCGCTTTTGTTGCGCAAAGGGAGCGTAGAAGACACGTCAAAATGACGATTTTTTTATTATCGTTCAATTCATACAAAAATCATTTATCCAACGTTTTTAACTTACCTAATTTGCTTTAAATGACGAACGACCTGGAGGTCAACAGCTACTTCTCGAGTGTTTTTTTCGAGGATCGACTTCGATTAAGACTTTCAAATGTTTTTTATAAACCGTAGTCAGCCGGCCGCGAACGTCTTCATCTTTGAAGCTCTCGTTACTGTTGAAAAATTTCTTGAATAACCGTTGTGCCACACGTTCGTTAGTGGTACCTGGATTAAACTCATCATTGACATCACGAGCTGTTTCAGAAGCTTTTCGGCCTAGTTTGAACTGGAACAAGAACATCGTGCGGATTTGAATTTTGTCCATGCTGTCGAATAGCCTGCAAAAAATGAACGAAGAGATTGAAGACGGTAACGAATAACACGATTCGACAGAGAAATAAACGTGCTTCAAAATGATATAAGGATTGAATGAGGATGAACTAATGTATACCCTCCGATATTTTATTGTCATCTAAATCGGTAACAACGCCCATTTTTCAATCAAATCGATTAATTGACTGCTCTAGTGGAGGGTTCACCACGATGATAAAGCTAGCACCCAGAATTAGAGGGAATCGAGCAATTGCATCGACAACTGACAACGCCAGATCCAAAGTGGGTTTCGATGTACTGCATCTCATCAGTGACGTGCTCCGACATGGGAGCCAACCCAGGTCGTCGCACGCATGAAGTGCGCAATACTGACAACCTAACCGTATGGGCCATGGCGCAATCTATTGGCTATGCCTCGATTTTAATTTTTATATTTGATCTAGTTCTACATTCTACTATGTGTATATGACGCGTTACTTGTCACATAGTAGAATGTAGAACTAGATCAAATATAAAAATTAAAATCGAGGAATAGCCAATAGATTGCGCCATGACCCGTACGGTTAGGTCGTCAGTATTGCACACTTCATGCGTGCGACGACCTGGGTTTGCGCCTATGTCGGAGCACGTCATTGATGAGATGCAGTACATCGACACCCACTTTGGGTTTGGCGTTGTCCGTTGTCGATGCAATTGCTCGATTCCCTCTAATTCTGGGTTCAAGCTTTATCATGAAAGAATCAGGAATTGATAAACTCGGAGCTTTGTGGGATATCGGAATCAAAAAACTTCGAGCATATTTTCCGATGCCAAAAACGATTCCTTAAATTATCTTTTATGTTTGATTTTTATTTAAGAAACATCTTCCACTGCTTGTAGCAATAATAAAATAATAAATATTTATTGATTTAAAATTCCAGTAAGACTCAAATCTCTAGGTCGTCCCCTCACAAGTGTGTTTTTACGTTTGAGAAAATATAGGCACATTTAAGATGTGTTTTTACAGTGATCGGGGCCAAATAACAATTTTATTGTTAGATATTTAGAAGTTTATAAATAATCGAATCGGTAATTGTATCGGAATCGGCAATTTATTACGGAATCGGTAATTGTATCGGAATCAGGAATAATATTGGAATTGTCACATCACTAATACACACACACATATACATATATATACACATAATTATATAAATGGAGCTTTGTCTATGCGTGTGAGTTCGTTCCTTATAGACTCCAAAATTGCCGATTAGATTTTCTTTAACATTTACAAAGCCTTAGTGTATAGAATAACATATATTTGGGACTAAATTACTGCATGGAGGCGTGTGAAGCTTCCTCCCGGGCGATTTCACGGATTTCGATGACAATAAAAATATAGGAGTGTGAAATATTCGATGATCATCATTCAATCCCGGGAAACGTCGGGTCTCCTTGCTAATAGTGTCCCAACTATGGGTTTAATAGAAATCGACTTGAACAAACAAAAAAACTATATTCTATTGAAAACATTTTCTTCAAAATCACTGGGTTCGGCATGAAATAGACTGAAAACGGCTGATATGCCGTAAAGCGAAAACAAACAAACAACCAATCAACCGAGAAGATATGGAAATGTCTGCACTATTATTGTTTTGTATTTTTATCCGCCGTATGTTCATATGTTTACTGTTTGTGACAGTCTTCATAACTTGTCAGGTTGCTGATATTCCCGTGAGTCGGATATCCACCATTAAAACATGGCCGCTAGTATTCCATCGATATCAACAACTATTTCGTTCTAAACTCAAAACCAGAAAAGTAACAAATACACTGGAAGGGTGCGAGGGTCTCGTTAATGAAAATGATAAAATGTGTGAGAAAAAGAAAAAAAAAAACGAGCGAAACAAGAATAGAACTGACATTTTTTTTTTTTTTGCGTGTAAAATCGTCGACAAGTAATTACCGTCTGCGAACAAAGAATAGAATAAATTGAGATGTAAAAAAATACCCATCATATTGTTGGGTAAATTTGTCCCTGTGGGCGACTCATAAAATAGCCAGACAAATGTGTAGTCGATTAGATAAACGGTTATACTTGTGCCACTTATTACTGATGCCTATATGAGGAAAAAGTGCAACACAAAATTGTTTTTCATGTGATGATATCCAATTCACAATAAAGGAAATCTTTGTTGGAACAAAAGTTTTTTTTCAGTCAATAGGCATACATTTTTTCTCGGCTGAAAAATTAACCGAAACTACATACTGATCTCATGACGATTGTCAGGCACGATTAAAACTGTGCCAGAGATATTATTATTTCAAACAATAGCGCATGAAACGAAATAACTCAAAAGCATGTTTAAATTAGAGCTAAACTCGCAAAAATGAGCAAGAGATTTGAAAACATAATTGCATTTGAACAATCTTGGCCGTTATTCTTAGTCATCGTTGACCCAGTGACCTTTGATCCAAATTAAAAACATAACATAACGTGCGTGGATCACTAAGGTCATATTTGGTGTCCGACTTCAAATACTAAAATCTCTTTAACCGACTGGGGTTGTCCTTGCTTGCAGAACCCGCAGGCTGTTACATTTGGTACTTGAGATCAAGAATGCTCTATTCTTGGCCGAGGCTAGGACATGTAACTGAAAAGGTTGGACCACTGGCCACGTTAAAATTGGTCTCTTGTTTGTGAGGATTGTAAACGAAACAATGTAAAGCAGGTTATTTGAATTATCTTGATTTTTCGGACTGTCTTTATTGCTATTCGCGCTGTTAGAAAATAACATGGATTAAAAAGTTTAATTAATCATTATCGGTCTGTCTGTATATCTATCTATTTATCTATCTATTTAATGATATACTTAACATAATTTATATTGGGAATTATTTATTGTTTATAGAATAAAGTATAGCAATGGGTTTTAGCTGAAGATGTTTACATAAATAAGCTTGGTCATATAAACAAAATAGCGTTGGCAAGGCATACGTGGAAAGGTCGCACGGTGAGATACGTGTATTTATTGAGTGATAGCGTAACGGAACAGATCTCAGGAGTTCAGGAATTTTAATCAATCGAAGAGTTTGTGTTTAGTCACGGAAGTGAACAGACATACTTCAAGCCAGGAAGCGAGGGTTTGAATAATATTAAGTAACAGTAGACACGAAATGCAGACTCTTTATGAAGACAATTTGAGAATCGTTCTGCATTCCTAGGATTTAAATATGTATTATCGTTGAACACTTGCCGACTGGGATCGATTCTAGTCTTTCCCTAATATCATTTTCACTTATCTAGTTTGCCCTTTTACTTACATGAGAAGGGAACAGACTTTCTTATGTAACAGTGCAACGTTTCAGTAGATTTAACTGTTGACGTTATTCAGGTATTCTTCTCGAACTTGGGAATCTTTGTGTTGAACTTGGAAATCTTCTCGGAATATCGAACAAAACATTTTATTTGATCCACGGGAGGTAGTATCATCCCATTCTGTGGTTCATGACTGGGTAGAAGTCCTAAGTAATTTGTAACGAAATTTTATATGTCGCCCGCACTGAGTATTGAACCTTTAACATACACAAGAGTGTACCATACAACTGGATTTACCAAATGCTTTATCCAATACACTGAAGAATTACGGCCGAAAACTTGTGTGAATAACAAGAAAACGTTTTTATCCTGGAATACTTTGTAAGAGCAAGTTCAGATAAAATACAGCAAAAGTCTGCCCATTAAACAAAATAAATTCAAGGTCATTTGGAAGAGATCATTGGGGAACAAGGAATAAGTCAATGCTCTGGCTTGTAGCGTAACATATAAAGTTCTATTGACCTGCACAACAGGCACAGAAAATTTTAACTAGTGACGATTGGGAAGATATTTAATAACTACTGCATATCATCACAACTAAGAAATGTATTAATAATAAGCGTACACAGCCTAAGATAGGTTCCAAATATTAGAAGAGCTTTCGATAGTGTATAAATAAGACACACTCGAATTTGAAAATAGTTGAAATGAATACAAAAACGTCATAAAACTAATTTACAAAGTGCGAGAAAATATAGCTCACACAACTAAAGTAAACACCGATCGCAAATGACATTATTATATAGTGGGAGTCTATATGAACAGGGTCTATATATATATATATATATATATATATATATATATACACATGTATATAGGTGTTTTAACTTTATGTAATCGTCCCGTTCTTTAAATGTAAGCATAACGTCTATCGATCGTCTCTAGTGTTCATGTGTGTGGATATTTTTATAACATAGTGTAAAATCACTATTGACAATGACAACTTACATAGACAATCTTTACCAAGGGACTGATAGCATTGTTGGTAGGATCACCAGCAAAAGACACATACCTTCACAAATTTTCTTTCGTGCTTCCTAAAATTAAGAATGTTTTTAGGATAAAAGTGAAAAGTCAATATGTGAATTATATTTGGATATAATCATTTATTTCCACGCTGGGTTCCTTGTTGGAGTTTGGGCACACTTCCTGCGAATGTACATTTTACTATTGCGCCTCTGTGACTTCCACCTCTGTCCGCGAAATCGTTCGCTATCGCACCAAATGTCTCGGTGCATCTCTAACTCTCTAGTTCCGTCATGTATTTTGATTTTTACTTAACATTTTTTCATCAAGTTAATGTTTTGGGGAACTATTTTAACATAAATAATTTTTTTCTTTAAAAAAATAGCTTTTGTATTGATAACATATTTGTTTCTATTTTTACAAATATCAATAACGATTATAATAATAATCGTCCCACGACGTAATAACATTAACCTAAACGTGAACGTTAATTACCATAAGCAAGCTGAACAAAAACAACACTCACCGTATGCGGGTTGAACGTGGTTTCTCTGAAGGAGGAAGTTTCATGGAAATACAAAATTTACAAGCGTTCCCTAGTCGGTAAAATGACGACGGCTGTCTTTTGTACTTCATGCAGAAAGGTATGGAAGCCCTCCAACAAACGACGTCTGGTATTCTTAAATTTTCTGCATCTAGTATTGGCCACGTTCACCATTGCTTAACTTCAGTAATCCAAGAAGAACTGCTGTATCAACGTTATTATACTGTACATTATGTTATTAGCGAAGCTCCATAATGAATGCATGAGTAAGCGTAAAGGACAGGGGCTCGGAATTCATTTGTGTGGCCCCAAGAGTTCCGGGAAATTTGCACGCGAGGAAAGCCCTGTTAGGTGGCGACCAAGAACAAGGTTAATTTTCTTAGAGAATTGTATTTGATGCGTGATTAAGCGCTTATTAGCGGGAATTACCTCGCTAGAAAGGTGTAGTCTTGTGTGTAGGTATGTTAGGGGGCAGTGTGACGTTTTCTCTTCCAATCAGGGTCGAGTCACTCTTAGCTTTCATTAATTTCTAACGAGTTTTGCTGGTCGCCATTGAAGGCCGATTACTAGACGCAAATGATAATAATGAGTTATTTCGGACCAATGGACAAATTGAAAAACGCACAGTCTATTTGAATATCTATCTATTGATAAAGAGATGGAAACAGGCACACATTTGTAGTAACCTCACTGGACAGGCAATGTTACATATATATATAAAGTAATGCTCTGGAGGCTTTCTGAGTTTTTTTTTTTCACTCATCATTAAAAAAGAATGTTTTCTCAAGAAAATAACAGAGAATATCATCTCAAAATCATTTTTTATTTTGAATATTTTTCATCTTACCCGTTAGGAGCAAACGGGTAGACTAGTAAAATATATAGCTTTAAACAAATGATACAAATACTGTCATCGTTATATGCGTTTAAATAGAATGAATCTGATATCGATTCAGAATCTATCTAATCATTCATTTGAAGGTTACTCTAATGGTTATAATATAATAAATTGGTGCAAAAATAACCTTCTTTTTTGAGGTTCAAATTCGAAAGATCATAACAAAGAAACCCGGAGCTCGGAGACGATGAAGTCATTGAATGCCAATTCGGCATCATCTCGGCTTTTGAACCATTTTTCGCACAGGAAGTTGTCGAGATGCTTGAAAAAGTGATAATGGCGAATATGGCGGATGAGGCAGAGACTCGTAGCCAAATTCGTTCAGCTTCTGCAGGGTCAGATGAGCAGCATGCGGGCAAGCGTTGTCATGGAGAAGAATTGGTTCCTTCACATTGACCAATCTCGGGCACATACATTGGAACTTCGTGCACACACACACACACACACACACATATATATATATATAATTTTTTTAAATATAATTATTCACTGACACGTGTTTCGTCGTCTTCGACTCATCAGAGTTGCTGAACCTAGCGAGATTCGAAATCGGTACCCCATGGTAAGAAGCCTAAACCCTTACCCCTCGTCCACATATCTCGCGATTTACGTAGATGTTATTTGTTTTTGTTTTTGCGATAAGTCTTGAATGAATTCAATTATTTACGAAAGTACACACACACACACACACACACACACACATATATATATATATACACGCACATATATACACACACACACATATATATACACGCACATATATATATACACACACACATATATATATATATATATATATATATATATATATACATATATGTGTGTGTGTGTGGTTTAAATGTACAAAATGGTACAAAAATAATGTTTTTTTGTGACGTTCAAATTCAAAAGACCATAACTCTTTGTATAATAAACTTTATTAATCGAAATAAGAACGATTAGAATCGATACATATTTGCCAACCAGAAACAAGTTTATTAATCCCATTAGCATAGAAATCCGGAGTTTCAGCCAGATTCAAGAAACTGTAATGGATGAGACCGGCCGCAGACCACCAAAACATAACATTTTTTTAATGCAATTTCGGCTTCGGGAAGTGTCGTGGAGCTTCTCCGTCATCTAACCACTGTGTCGATCGTCGCCAGTTGTCGGTGAGGATCTACTTCTCATCACATGTAACAATTCTCACTAGAAATTGGTCGTTTTTGTTGAGCAGAAGGAGCGTAGAAGACACCTCAAAACAACGATGTTTTTTATTATCGTTCAATTCATGCGGAATACATTTATCCAATCTTTTTGACTTCCCCATTTGCTTAAATAGCGAAAGACTGTTGAGTTGCTGACCTCGAGTTCAACAGAAACTTCTCGTGTAGTTTTTACAGTATAGGCAGTTAAGGCTTTCAAAATTCATTATCCGCTGCAGTCGGACGGCCGCGACCGTCTTCATCTTCGAGGCCCTCGTCACCATTGCGAAATTTCTTGAACCACCATTGTGCCACACGTTCGTTAGTGGTTCCTGGACAAAACGTATAATTGATATTACGAGCTGTCTGGGCAACTTTTCGGCCTAGTTTTAACTGGAGAAAGAAAGTCGTGCGGATTGTATGTCTGTCCATGCTGTCGAAAAGCCTACAAAAAATGAATGATGAGACTGAGAACGGTAACGAATAACACGACTCGATAGATCGACAAACGCGCTTCATAATGATATACAACATGACTATATATATATATGTGAAAGAATTTATTCAGAAATCATATATAAATGTAACATATGTGAGAAAACGATATCGTTTTTGCACCAACTTAAAAGGTTTTATAGAATATTTTATATTAAGCAAGTATTTTTATAAATAACTTTTAATACCTCATTTCATTTATCTTTGATGGTTAACATTCGTTACTACGTATTATTCTTTTGAGCGTACCAAGTTTGGTTGAAATCCAATCAGCAGTTTCTAAAGCCGAGAAGAGAAACAGACAGTGAAAAGCCGTGTGGCAAAGACTTCATTGATCTTATTAAATTACAGCCGCGTTTTAAGGAATATGTTTTAATTGCGAGAAGTAAAAAAATTAAGTACATCTATTTATACATGATACTTAATCACCCACCCCCACTTCAAACGCCTCGTCGATATGCGATAAATTCCTGATCTGCATATTTTTTTATACAGCAGTTATGTCACTGAATCAGCTGCTAAAAGCACATACATCAACTCGAAAATAACAATAAAACAACAAAATAACATAAACCCAACGAAAAGTTTATTATGACAGGCAAAAAAGCTCGAATTATTAAGAAAAACAAACAAACGATTATTCATAAAGAGCTTCCATGCAATCTACATGTTTAATGATGGAAAATCTATTGATTGAGATTGTCGGACTGACTTCCTCATCTTGGTTGTTAACGTCACAACGTTTCGGCCGTTTTGCCCCCGGCCTTCTTCAGGTGTTTTGTATCGAACTGGGGAACCGTTTGTTAGGAGTCCTAGTGACATATGGCCGAGTGGTCCTAGACGTTGTATCAAAGTTTACAGTTACCCATAGGTGCTGAGTTCAATCCTGAACGAAGGCAGTAAAAAGTAACATTCAAAACAGAGAATCAGCAACTATGTCCCAGAGCCTAGCTGGAGTCCGAACACGGTACCCCCGTAATAATAATAAAGGGTTGGGTTCGAGACTCCTAACAAACGGTTCCGCAGTTCGATACAAAACACCTGATGAAGGCCGGTGGGCAAAACGGCCGAAACGTTGTGACGATAACAACCAAGATAGGGAAGTCAGTCCGACAACCTCAATCAATGAAAACACCTAATCTCAAAAATACAGACAATTACTATGAAAAAACTATTCCAAAATTAAGCATGACATCGAGATATAATCTTATATATAGTGACCGCCATATTTATAGACTGTTTTTGATTTTTGTTACAGATTCTGTCTTTAAAAATCAAAAAAAAAAAAAGTCAGGTAATTATCTAATTAATATAAAATTTTCATTAATTAATAAGTAAAGAATGCATTTTATATGGATGTAACTCTTTTTCATATTTGTTGTATAAATATATTTTTTGGGGACTTCATGCCCCCCCTCTCATTTGTCCCCTGTTTGTCCTCTTAAAGTCCAAGCGATCCACTAAGCACCCACTCATTTTGTGCTAGGAGTATGAACGAGTGTAGAAAACAAAAAACCAAAGGGTGCCTTTGGAATCGAAGATTTAAATCCGAAATTTAAAGGTGTTTAATTGCTGTTTTTTTTAATCTTTTGCATTTTGAAGTGTGATAATCATTGAATATATTATCAATAATTATTATATTTAAGATGAAGACAAAAATGTTATTCATGCAAACGCTAAAATAGTCATACTTGTAAATCTTTAAAAACAATTTTAAAATTTTATTTTAGAATGTGTAAACTTTCCATATATCAGTACATACAGAATTCTTTAAAGAACTGATACCCCCCCAAAAAATTAAACAAAAACAGGGTTTGAAAATTATCAGTATTAATTGCGTATTACGTTGTTTTTTTTTTATTCAAGACACGGTTTACAGAACTTGTTATCTTCCTTTTTAAAATTTACTATAACTAGAAAGACATGGATTAAGAGACGCCACATTCTAATGAAAGTCCTTGTCAACTTGATTTAGTTGACTACAATATGGTCACCTCTAAGTTCAATGTAAAATAGTTCTTGCAGAGTACGCCTCTAAGTAATCCATTCGTATCCCATTTCAACCACTGACTATTAATACACTGTTGTCTCAGTGACTATTGTATACTCATTGATCTTTATCCTCGGTGTGTTTTCAGGCCTTCATAAGTGATGACTGGCTATGTAATAAAAATCATCTATAATCTATAATGAGGTACGTCTATTTAATTTGTGAGCTCTGTGGTTAGACTTCTATTCATAACATAGGAATGACCGATCTACAAAAAATGTTATTTCAAGCTGAATGGTGACTAACCAATTAAAATTTAATTTAAAAATTAAGCAAGAGAGATCGAAAAAAAATGTTTTTTTAACATGACAACGTATAAAATATTTAATCGTAGCAAAGGGATGAAATAACTGTTACAGAATAATATCTGATAAACTAGTGGGAATGCTATTTAAAACATCCAAAAATGTTATTTCAAAGATAAGAGGGACAGACTAACAAAAATGATATTTTTAACCTAAGTGTGGCAGACTAACAAAAAAATATATTTAAAACATAAACTTTACAAATCAACAAAATGATATTTAAAAAATAAGAGTGACAGACAAACAAAATTATATTTTAAACATAAGTATGACAAATCAAAAAATATATATTTAAAAAATAAACGTGTAAGCGTGACAAACCAACAACAATTATATTTTAAACATAAACGTGACAAATCAAGAAAAATAATATTGCAAAAATAATTGTGACAGACAAACAAAAATTATATTTTAAACATAAGCGTGACAAATCATTAAAAATAATATTTCAAAAATAAGTGTCAGACAAAAAAATTATATTTTAAGCATAAGCATGACAAACCAACAAAAATATATTTCAAACATAATCGTGACAAATCAACAAAAATGAAATTTTAAACATAAGCGTGACAGATCAACAAAAATTATATTTTAAGCATAAACGTGACAAATTAACAAAAGTGATATTTCAAAAGTAAGTGTGACAGACAAACAAAAAATATATTTTAAATATAAGCGTCAAAGACCAACAAAAATATATTTCAAGCATAAACGTGACAAATCAATAAAAATTATATTTAAAAAAAAGTGTTGCAGACAAACAAAAATATATTTTAAAAATAAGCGTGACAGACCAACAAAAATATATTTTAAACATAAGCGTGATAAATTAACAATATGATATTTAAAAAATAAGCGTGACAAACCAACAAAAATTATATTTTAAACATAAACGTGTAAAATAAAAAAATGGCATTTCAAATATAAACGTGACAAACGAACAGAAATGATATTTCAAAAAAAAAAGTGTGACAGACTAACAAAAATATATTTCAAACATAAACGTGACAAACCAACAAAAATGATTTTTTAAAAATAAGCTTGACAGACAAACAAAAATTACATTTAAAACATAAGCGTTACAGACCAACAAAAATGATGTTTCCAAAATACGTGTGACAGACCAACAAAAATAAGATATCAAACATATGCGTGACAGACCAAGAAAAATATTTTTACAAACTTTACAGACCTACAAAAATATTTTTCAAACATAATGATATTTCAAACATAAGCCTTATCGGCGAACTAAAATATATTTCAAGCATAAGCGTGACCGACCAACAAAACTGTATTTCAGGCATGACCGTGGCAGACCAACAAAAATGGCATCCCAAGCATAAGTATGACAGACCAATAAAAATTATATATTTAATATAAGCATGACAGATCAACGAAAACAATATTTTTAATATAAGCGTGACAGACCAACGAAAATGTAATTTGAAGCTTAAGCGTTTACAATAGTCCGACGAGGTGAGCTTCTTTCAAATATATCAGGAGGTGTGTAAAAAGGGGGAAAAATGTTACAAATTATAATAGATAAATCTCTCCCTTGAGTTCCTCTCTTGACGATGCCTCTTCCAATTAGATATTTATGAACTATTTAGTTGTCAGAATGTTGACGTCTCTTATGGGCCGTGCGTTTGACTAAAAGCAAAACGGCCATTGAAATTCCTATTCGCATCAAATTAAAAAAAAAAAAATGGAGGAAGCTGATAAGATTAATATCGTCGCTTAGGTTGGAATATTTATATTGTCTGTAGTTCATGACTATTGGTGACAATGCTAGGCATGATGGAAAAAAAAAGAAAAGAAAAAGAAGAGATAAGCAAGAAAAGGACGATGAGATGATAAACAAAATAAAAAAAAGAAGATGACGTCGAAGATGACACTGTTAGGTATGGTGATAAAGAGGGGAAAAAGGACAGAAGGAGATTGAGAAGGAGGATCATAAAGAAGAGAATGAAGAAGAAAAAGAAGAAGAGTATGGAGGAAGAAGAATAAGATTATGAAGAAGAAGAAAAAAGAGGAGGATGACGACGGAGGAGAACAAGAAGAACAGAAGAAAGAGAAGAAGGGGATGAAGACAAGGAAAAAGAATAGAGCGTGATAGAGAAGAAAGAGAAAAAGAAAAAGAGAACGTAAGAGGAGCCGTTGGGGAAGAGAAAGAATAATACAAAAAAGAAAGAAAATATGAAAAGAAAAAGAAAGAAATAGAAAAAGGAAAGAAGAAAAAGAAAAAAAAGCGAAAAGAAAAAAAATCGGAGGACAAGAAGAAAATGGTTGAGAATAAATAGAAGCAGCAGAAAAATACAAAGAAATAAAAAAAACAAAAGATGAAGAATAAATTAAAAGAAAGAAAGAAAGAGATTTTAGAACTTAATTATAAAAATAAAACAATAAATTAAGATGAAGAAAAAAAAAACATCAAAAGTATAAAATGATGAAGACATCCAAAAAATTCGTCTGACTATAAACATTATCAATAATTTCCCCCACTCTTTATCTGTGCCGTAACCTAAACGTAGATTCCATGAACAAAGCTTCTTTCTTAGAACTGCACGCCTGTGGAACTCTCTTTCGTTTACCTGCTTTCCAGCTGACTACAATGTGGCTGTCTTCAAGTCCAATGTAAACAAGTTCTTGATGAGCTGTTCCTCTTAAGTAATCCAATTTATTAAATGTACACTTCTAACGATTACTATAGTGTGTTTTTGACCACTGTACACTCCTTAATCCTATTTTTTTTTACACAGTGATCACACCTTATCAAGGCCCGGAAGTCACTCAGGGATAAGGGTTATTGCAAGTACATTACGTTAGTGTGGAGATTTGATGAAGTGTTTACTTAAGGGGGCGGTTCATTAGGAATTTGTTACCGTTGGACTTGAATACATCCAAGTTGTAGTCAGGTGGGAAGCAAGCAGACGGAACAGAGTTCCACAGGCGTGCAGTTCTAAGAAAGAAGCTTTGTTTCATGGAATCGACGTTTTGATTTAGGCACAGATAAAGAGTGGGGGAAATTATCCTCGAGTGTTCTTTAGGTCTGGATAAGTGGTGATTCCTTTGTAAAAAAATAAGAAAAAGGAAGACGAACAAGAATGGGAAGAAAAATGAGTCTTACAAATGGAGGAAAGAGAAGAAAAAGCAGAAAAAAGAAAGCGTGGAAAACAGTAGATAAAGAAGTAGAAACGAAAGGAAGTAAAACTAGGTAAAGGTATAAATGGATAAGATAAATAAATAAATAAATAAATATAAAGAAGTCGTGACTAAGGAGGATAAAAGACGCCAAATACAAACCTAAAATCACCAGAGATAGATATAATAAGCAAAGTTATTTCTCCTTTATAATATTAAACAAGAAAATAACAATAAGACATCTTTGCTATTTCTCTTGGGTTTTCGAATCCATAATATTCGAACTTGATGTACAAAGGTACCGACGACTGAACCCTACGGGATTTTAAAGAAAACGTCCAAAGACACAACCATTTCTTAGACATATATAATAAACAACTATCCTGTTGTGGTTACTACTATTTTGTCCTTTCCGTTATATGATAGATTTATCGTTAAAAATATTCAATTTTATCGAAACTATTTGGAGAGAGGTTTTTCTCATTGTAGTTTTATTATCTAAAGTTGTTTCCGATCAATATTATATAAGATTTAACCAGTTCACGGAGTAAATAATTATTCCACAGCGACACAGCCTACGACGGCGTGCCTTACATATGTTTCCAGACGTTTTTATACGAGCATTTAAAATGGTCGTAGACTCTTGAAAAATCAGTATGCATTGCTCATCTTATTAGGTGATTAACTAAATTATTTTATGAGTTCAGATTTAAAGTAACAGCTATAGCAAGAATTGAAAAGAAAAAATTGAAATAAAATACGCTAACGGAAATAATTTACTGCACGAGCATCCCCCCTTTTTAAAATTCATCATTCAATAAGATAAAAAGCTATAGCAAACATCTAAATTAATATTTTAACCATAGTTCCTGATTTCAAAAAGCGAAAAATTAAAAGGTAAATATCTCTATATATTTTTAAAGCAAATTTATTATGTAAATTCAAATCTATAGTTTTCTCTACTTATTTCTATCTCTAAACCATATTAATTTTCTTATAAATTTTAAATCCAGACCTTTTATTTCAATTTTTTTAAGATTCATCTGCCTTACTTTTAATGCTAGGTTTATTTATGGTGTCTTTTAAATTCAATAAAAACCCTTCAAAATTTGCTGACGAGGAGACCTTGCTTATTAAAAAACTATCTGTAATTATTGTACATAACTTGATGTATACCACAATAAAAAGCATTGTTTTCCGAAACGATCGTACAGATAATTGATTTTGTTATTGTTCCTTCTAATGAAACGGATTTTTAATTTAATTATAATTTGATTTTTAAATTTTAAATTATCAATCACATTACTTAATATTGAATTAGCTCTAGGACATTTAACTATCGAGCTTATTATATATCTAAATTACAACGAGCACTTTCTATTTCGTGTATTTTAATTAAACTAGTAATTTCACTGTGACATTAAAATACACTCAGCTCTTTAGACTATTGTTCTAATCTCCTTTAATATATATATATATATATATATATATATATATATATATATATATATATATATACGCTCGAGTTGATCTTGTTTGTTTTTTTCCGTATGAAACTGATTTTAATTCACAATTATGAATCATTTAAATCAATATATATATATATATATATATATATATATATATATATCTACAGGGTGACCCCCCCAAAACGGGTCCCAACTATAATTAGGTTCCGTTTCTTAGTTTTTTTGTCCGAATGAAATGAAACTTTGGTCATAACTAGTTTATTATATTCAAAACAACACATCAAAACACTTGGGTCTTTGGCCTTTTATTCTCCGTTGACTGTAAAATGCTCAGAAAAACAATTGAATGTCCCCTGTTTTTGTTTTTTGGGGGGCACCCTATATATATATATATATATATATATATATATATATATATATATACCTGGATGAATTCTGTTTTATATTGTAATATATTAATTACTTTCAATATTATACACCTTGTCTAAGAACAGACATATTTTTATGGTCGTCTAAAACAATTCAATTTTTTACAATTATAATGGTATGTATTATTTAATTATGTACTGAATTTTATGTAAACTTCTGATTTTTATGTAAACGCTTTCTGTCGGTACAGACAGCACTACGGGTGGAACGATAAAATTGTCGCCATAGAAAAGACATGATTCCTTTTCTGTTGTATGAAAACCGGTTTTCCTTTTCTTTTTTTTTTTTTGGTTGCATATCATCTCCAAGTTGTTCAGTTTTGTACAAATATCACGAACGATTGAAGCCTTCTATCATGTCTGAAAATGACATAATGTTCAACGAGCGAGATCGGAGATGCACCACTGTATAACTCATGCTCTCTACCGATCCAAGTTATGAGAAGAGCACCGTCAAAATGTATCGCTAGATTGATGCGAATAACAGGGACGTTGCCAGGTTATGGTCTTTGGTGTGGTTTCAGGTTAGGGCCATATCATGCCACCTCACACCTTCGAAGTCCTCTTGAAAGCCAACACCAAAGTGTACCTGGATGTGCTGAAGAGTGTAGTGATCCCCTGGTCCAATCCTCTGGCAGATCATGGGTGTTGCAGTACGGTTTGGCGTCCGCCCACAGGTCGAAAGAGACTCAGGATTGGCTTCAGAAGACGTGTTACAACTTTGTACCCTTTTCTCACTGGCCCATTTTCTCCTCCGACTTGAACTTGCCCGGCTACTTCTTTTAATTTTTAACACGTACTCAGCATTTTGAAGAAACATTGTTTTTTTAGTTCATGCTAACAATATAGTTGAACTTAATTAATCGTATAATATTTTTTATCTGCATAGAGTGAGCAGAGGGAAGTGCACATTCCATTGTTATGATGACTGGACCTGCACATTCATGACCAGAAATTTCGTTTCTCTGTAGCAGATATTGACGGTGCGAGACTCTGAGAAACCAACCTCTGTCATGGACGTGTGTCATAAGTAGGGTTGGGACAACAGCATATTCTTTTCATTGTTCTGACTCTCGAGTGCGTGTCCGTTGATGTTTATATAGAGTGCTGTGGTCCTCGGTTGATTAACTGTGTCTACCTGTATCGGATATATATACTCGAGAGTCCAGACAACGAAAAGAATATTCTGTTGTCATAGACCCAGTCATAAGCAGTGATGTAGCACGGAAATTCTTGCAAACGTCCACTGATTATCGTGGTGACTTTGTTGAAAAATATATTCTGACAGACAAAAGGTCGCTCGTTTTAATGGCACCACTTCAGTCTTTGTAGTTCTTTAATATTTTGATTTGAAAAGTAGGTAGCTTTACTTTTGGAATGACCATTTCATGTATTCATATATATATATATATATATATATATATATATATATATATATATATATATATATATATATATATATATATATATATTGTCAGCTCCTTTACGAACTCGGTTCTTATTCTTTAGCAGATTACACTTAGACTTAAAGTCGTTTTATAATCACTAGATTACTAATAGACGGCGGTCCTGGATATGACCTTAAACTATATCCAGTACCGAGGCCCCAGCTTGCGGGCTTGGGGAGTGTGAAGCCACCCTTTAATTACCATTGCTTCCAGGTCCACTCTGACCCGGATTGGTAGTACCAGTTAGGGCCCCAACTATGGATTGAATAGAAACCGACTTGAAAACAACAAATATATTCTATTAAAAAAGTTTTCTTCAAAATCACTTGATTCGGCATTAAATAACCTGAAAAGGGTTGATTAGCTGTAAAACAAAAAACAACCAACTAACCAACCAACTAATGGACAGACGTGGCTACATTTTAAAATAAATGTTTACATTGCAACGACATGTCTCGCGGTTAAGGTTAAACGTGCGAGTTTGTTACTTGGTAATAGAGTGAGAGATGCTTCGTGGCCGGGTTCGAATCTCCCGGCCGGCGATAACGTGGTACCATGCGCTGGTGATCCCCGCCCGAAAGGTGTCTGTAGGTATTAAAAAATTGTTATAGTAATAATCGCACACACACACACACATACACACACACACACACACACACATATATATATATATATATAAAGAGAGACAGACAGACAGACAGACAGACAGAAAGACAGAGAGTGGGGAAGAGACAGAAAGAGAAAGAGAGAGAGAGAAAGGGAGAGAGAGACAGATAGCTAGGTGCCTAGGTAGTTAGATAGATAAATTACTGGATATGTGAATTGAGAGATAGGTATATGGATAGAAAGATATGGCAGTACTGGGATGAATTTTACTTCCCTATTTATTAAATGTATATGCAAGAGAGGGGTCTATGAATGTATTAATTAGTGGATAGCCTGATGGATAGACAGGAAGATAGATAGGCATATACATACATATATATATATATATATATATATATATATATATATATATATATATATATATTTGAATAGGCTTATATGTAGAGTTGTAGAGAGAATGTTATGGGGATAGATATCTAGATATCGGGGGACTGGTATAGACAGGTAGACATGCAGATTTGACAAGTATAACGGAACTAAAGAGATAGCGAGAAACCTCTTCAAAACATCCGATTAAATCTTTGGAATCCCCTGCCGAAGATAAAACATATGAGTTTTGAAATGATAACGGAAGCAAGATTTCAAACCTCAATCGAACATCGATTGTCGCTTTGCTGAAAGGAAACCCGTTTAGTTTGACAATTGGTTTTCTTTGCTGCTACTGTCTTTTCGCTAAACAATGTAAAACAGCACCTGGGAATGTTTTCAATTGAATGATCACTCGTTGTTCTTACCGCATTCCCAGGTGATACCTTTTTTTCCCCCGAAATCATTTTCATCTTTTTTTTGTTTAGACACGTCCTCGCACATCTGTGCACAGCTCGCCCCACTCCTCGGTTACACATAACGTTCATAACAGCACTCACAAAACGCGTAGATTAAATAGATACATTCTATTCTTTAAGTATCCGACATAATCAAGTTGCTATACGGGTTCTAGTTAGATCACCGAAGCTAAGCATTGTTCAGTCTGGTTAGTATTAAAATGGGTGACTATTTGGAAATAACCGGTGGTCCATGTGCTCTCCGCTAAAGTCGGCGTTATTTCCAATTGCTTTAACTTCCTGAAGCTGGGAGTTTGTTACAATACACCAGTCTACAACCCCACCCTTGTCACAGACTATTTGACCAAGATGTGCATCATACAATTCCTCATCCTCCTTATTCTCCAAACCTTGCTTCCTGTGACTTTTGTTTATTCTCCAAGCTCAGGAAAAACATTAGAGGATGTCGTTATAAGCCTATTGAGGAGATTGAAAGAGGCTTTGACGAGGCTCATTGACACGCACACATAAAAGAACTTTCATGTGCATTGCAGCCGGAGGAGATTACTTTAAAGGAAACTAGAGTTTAATTTGTTTACTATCAAGAAAAGTTCATATGTTAAAAAAAGGTCTGGAGACTTATGAAAGGCACCTCGTATTTGGAATAGCATTTCCGGCTATAAACCTAATTAATTTTAAAAGATTTTTTTATGATTTATAATTGTTATTTATGAAATACTATTTTTGTTAGTCTGTCAAACGTAAGTTGGAAATAATATTTTTCGGCTATCAAACTCCTGTTTAAAACAACGTTTACTTTTCTCTGTAATGCTTACGTTTAAAATAATTTTATTATTCTATCTGCCTCGCTTAAATTCAAAACAATATGTTCGACTGACTAACGTGATTAAGTTTGAAATAAGATTTAAGTCTGGCTTGGTTATTTTTAAAATGGTATTTTTATTCGTATTATTTAGATTTAAGGACTACTTCTTTCATCTTGATTATTATTTTCATAAGATTTCGGTCGATATAATCTCCGACCTTCCTTAGATGTATTTTGTCGAACTCGAGAACATTTTTTGTCGCATTCATGGGTCTGCATTGAATTTCAAACTAAACCTTATTTTGTTTTTAATCTAGAGTGGAGTATCGGATAAAGTACTTTGTTACGTTCAGTTGTAAGGAGGATGTCGGTTTAATCATTACTGGGGGCGATAATCAAAATGTCATTATGGATTACTTAAGATTTCTACCCTGTTATAATCGCCCGCACTGAGGATTGAATCTTTAACGTCCAGAAGAATGTAACTTTACAACTGAATTAAACCTAGTACTGTATCCATTACATCATGGGTCATTCTGCAGATTAAAATACTTCTACTCTCTAAGGGCTCGCGGAATAAGAGCATGATATTTTCGGCGATAAAATTAAGGGTTCCGTTAGAGATCCCGTACAGTTTTTCGAGTTCGACAGAAAGAGCTCAAAATCCGGCAAGACACACCTGAAGAAGGTCGGAGAGTACATCGACCAAAATATTTTGAAAATAATATTCTAGATGTAAACAGTAGTTTAAAGAATCCAGGACCGTAATCTAACGCTTAAGTGCGAAATAGCATGTATATTTGTTTGACACGCTTATGTTTTAAAATAACATTTTCAAAGTTTTGTCAGTCTTGCTTTTTAAATAAAATTTTTTGTCCGTCTGTCGCGTTTTAGTTTGGCATATCATTTCCTTAAAGCTGAATCATTCAAAAATGAATTTTCGTCAGCTTGTCACGCTTAATTTTGAACTGGTCAATATGGGCTATCGTGGGTTGAATAGGCAACATGGCCGACCGATACTGGCGTCACTTGGAAACTTAAAATTGCGAAATGCTTTTTAATAATACAATACAGAAAAGAAAGTATATGAAATATGATTAAAAATAATTGAAATAATATTTAAATGAACGAATCTCTTTTGAAAGATTTAGGTAATAAATTGTCGGAAAAAGAGAAGACGAAAAAAAAAATCAAACATTTCGCCATAAATATTCGGGACAATGAAATAAAGATTTCGGTAAAAAATTGTTTGAAAAAAAGAAAAAACGCAAAAACTTTTTACTTATTTTTAATTGGTTTTTATATTCTGTCCAAAACTATTAAAACGGATTTCGTTCCAATATCCGCATTTCGCAATTTTTAATTTCCACGTGACGTCAGCATTACGGAAGTCCATATTGCCTTGAAATGTTAAATATATCGTTTTTATCTGTGAGCCTAACTTGATAAATAACATTGACGTCTGTATTCCATGCTTGACTATCAAATAGTATTTAACTATATATATATTATTGCTTAATTGGAATTCATTTTTGAGATGAGCATTATATATATTAATTTATTTCTGTTTCGGACTACTATTCTCATCTTTATTAATAAAGATGAGAATAATAGTCTGAAATAAAAATAAATTAATAAGTATTTAACTACTATTTTTCAAGGTTACATTTAGAATAGTGCGAGGGGCGTTCCTAAAGTAATGTCTCATATTTTTTTATTCTGCCAGAATTAATCACAGGGGATTATAAATTAAATTAATAGGAAGACTGAACTGAAAGTTTCATCCATCTGTTACAGATATTGACAGTGTCAGACTTAAACAAAGCAATCCATGTCATGGACATGTGTCAGAAGCAGAATCGCGTCATTCTAAATGGTATTGAGAACGGTGATAACTATGTAAGAAAATAAAATATGTTGCAAATATATATATATATATCGCTCGTTTTAATGGTATCTCTCTCGTTTTCA
>NC_136482.1:163098393-163113393 GCF_053919585.1 Euprymna scolopes | reverse complement strand
ATCCACTCTAGGATTCGTCAGGCTTATGCGCGAATTCTGTGGTTGTTTCTCGTTTTTATGTGGTCCTCTTCTGCTGAGGATTTTAGTTAGCCAATCAGCTTTCTAGTATCCACCGCGCCCCTTCCTATCAGCCAATGGACATACATTTTATCGAACAAAGGACGTGTTTTAGAACTAGGTTAGTGGTTTAAGGCAGACATTTTCCTTTATATATATATATATATATATATATATATATATATATATATATATATATATATACATATGTGTGCATACATATATGCACATATATATATATACATATATATACATACATATACGTATCGTTTATGCATATTCATATTTATTTAATTTATTTATTTGTTTATTTTCTATTGTTTTTGTTAGTTTTAAAGCTATTTTGTATCGCGATCCTAGAGTAAGTTTTATTTTGTGAACACAGTTATTTGCTATTTCTCTTCTACCGTTTAATAGATTTTGGGGTTCTTTAAAGTACAGGATAGCAAACTTTTCATGAAGGCATAATTTACATGGGTCGTCTAAATGTCTACACGTGGTAGCTTGTCTTATTATTTTCCATTCGACTACCGGCGAATGTCCGCTTTCTTTGAGTTCCCAGTATTTATTCGCTAGTGTTGTTTTTATACGGTGTTTTTTATTGTTGAATGTACTTTTGTGGTCATAGTATCGGGTTTTTAAATCTAAGGAAGCCATGCCTACGTAATATTGTTATTCGGATTTTCTTTCGCAAATATTGTTGCCTGATAAACTACACTTTTTGTTAGACATTTATTTTGAACTGGGCAAAGTGTGCGGTGTTTACAGTTGCATTTATCTTGTTCGTTATTAGTATTTTTATTTATGGTATGGTTGTACTTGTCCGGGGTTGGTTTGTTATTATTATTATTATTATTATTATTATTATTATTATTATTATTATTATTATTATTATTATTTCTGCTAGTGTTGGTTTTATTTTTGTCATGGTGTCTACTTTGTTATTTATTTTGTTGTTGTTTACATTGTTTTTATTTAGTATTTTGTTATTATGTGCTTTAATTATCATCTCTAAATTTTCGCAAAAACTGTAGGATAACTTTAAGGTATTTTTATTGAAGATTTTGTGTAAGGGGTTGGTTGCGGGAAAGTGTTTTTCAATAAGATCTAGAAATTTCTTGTTTGAGAGTATTAGTTGATTCTTAGTAAATAAGTATGGACTTGTGAACAATAGTAAATTAATAGCAAATAATTTTGAGTTTGAGATTATTAGTTGATTCTTAGTAAATTAATAGCAAATAGTTTTGGGTCTTAGATCAGTACTGAATTATTAGTAAATTATTAGTAAATAAGTTAGGATGTCAGAGTAATAGTAAATTTGTATCAATTAATTTTGGGTTGGAGATTAATAATGAATTATTCTTAAATAAGTTTGGAGTTGAGAACAATAGTAAATTAATAGCAAATATTTTATGGGTTTTAGATTAATATTGAATTAATAATAAATAAGTGTGGCGTTGAGAACAATAGTAAATTGATAGCAAATAATTTTGGGTTTGAGATTAATAGTGAATTAATCTATCTATTATATCTATTAAAATAATATTGTCTGTGTATGTGTGTACATTTCCCTAGCAAACTACTCGTGATTTGACAAAAGGGTTATTGAGATTTGGGAAAATCATTTTAATCGATTTCTGACCAGAAATGTTGCTGCCCAGGGGTCAAAGTTCAATGATTTTAGCTTTGAAAACTTTACCAAACTCCTCCGCCAATGGTTGGTCTAAAAACTAGAAATTTAAAATGCAGGTTACCTATACATGAGCACCAACTTTTTAATATATATATATATATATATATGCATATATATATATACATGCATATAAAGATATCAACGTACATAGTATGCTAGTATTCATATATATATATATATATATATATATATATATATATATATATATATAATGTGAATAATGGAAATAGTATTTCGACAAAATAGAGAAATAAAAAAGGAACAAATCAAACTCTGTTCCATTTCATATAAGAAATCAAACAACGAGCAGGTTTGTTTCTGTAATGTATCGTCATTAATAAGTAAACTTCTGTTAAAAGAACATTTTTTTTAAATTATACACAAGTTAACTTTCTCACACTATAGAAAACGCCTATAATAATTAATACATATATTCAGTCAATAAATTACATAACAAAAATACACTCATTTAATTTCAATTACACACCCATATTTCAATTATAGCAGACATGTTTGTCCCAAAAGAAAATAAATTGCATCATATCTTTTTAAATATATTAACGGCTATATAACGTTATGAAGAAAAAAAAAACGTCTTACTCTTTTTCACAACGCTATGCCCTACCTTTATTTGAATTTCCAAAGACTGTTTTCTATTTCTGAAACAGAACAAGGTCATACATTTCATTACATCCGAAATATATTTTCAATTATTTATACTGGTGTTTTGTTAATTTCATTCTCCCAGAGGATTGGCTTGGTTGTTTTGTTTTATTGCATATCAAAACTTTTCGGATTATTTAATGTCAAATCCAGTTATTTTAGAAATAGTATTCATATTGCATCCAGTTATTTTTAGAAGTTTTTTATTCTTCAAGATCTTTGTATCTTCAATCGCTGGTTTGTAGTGTTTGTTTTGGTTGTTTTATAGTGCATGTTATCGTTTCATTTCCTGCTCTGCAGACCATAAATGAGTTTTACAGTGGGAAAGAGGAAAAGGGTTAAAGTATTAATGTTTATTGCGTTTTTTGTCAAGAAATCAGTCAGGAAGTGGGGAGAAAGAAAGTGACACGGGAAGAACTAACAGGGGACGAAGTAGATTGTTGTTTCTAATTTTGCAGAACATAACCAACTTTTGCAAAAGGAAGTAGAAAAACAAAAACACACTAATGTTAGGCGCATTTCGTCTCGGAAAGCCAATATCTTCAGAGAGCCTGATCTGGTAGCATCAGACTGCCAGAGGAAGTCTCGATCGAAATACAGACGAGACGTTGATGAATATAGAACTTGCTTTGTTCCTTTGTTATTTATCTCTCACTCTATATATGAATATTTAGTATTCAATATATATATATATATATATATATATATATATATATATATATATGGCTACTTCATTTAATCACATAAATTAATATACGAAAATATAATTTTATGCTTAAACTTTAAGTATTTACTTCAACAGTGCTCAATACATAGGTAGAGCTAATGCGTTCAATTGATATCATACATTAAGTTGTTCCGTCCGTACGAGGGGCGTGCAATAAGTAATGCCTCTGACACACTTCCCATAGAATTAGAGCAACGACACTTGGCACAGTTATCGGTCTTTCTCTACATAGGAACCACCCAGAGTTATGCATTTCTCCCATCGTTTCATGCAGCTCTGGAGTACGATTTTGTAGAAGACCTCAGGTTGGTCCTCCAACCACGACGTGACTTCAGAAATTAAGGCTGCATCATCTGGGAAACGCTTTCCTTTCAAAAACAACTTCATAGCTGGGAAAAGTCGAAAGTCAGAGGGTGCAAGGTCAGGAGAGTAGGGAGGATGGGGAAGGATTTCATAACCACACGCCCGTGCTTCTGATCTGGCGACATGCGAGTTGTGGACCGGAGCGTTGTCCTGCAGGAGGAGGGTACCTTTGCTGATCTTGCCCCGCCTCTTGATTTTGATAGCGCCCCTTAATTTCCTCAACAGTGAAGAATAATAGGCTCTTGTAATTGTGGTACACTTTGCCAGGAAATCTGTCATCACTACTCCGTCCTGGTCCCAGAAGACTGTGAGCATGATCTTGCCAGCGGAGGGCTGAACCCTTGCTTCCTTTGGAAGTAATGAGTCCAATTGCTTCCACTGCATTGACTGGGTTTTTGTCTCTAGGTCATAGAGATGGACCCAGGTTTCATCCTGTGTAATCAGTCTTTTAAAAAACTTTGACTCATCTCCTTTGAACATCTCCAAATTCATCCTCGAGCACTCGACGCGTTCTCGCTTCTGGAATGGTGTGAGCAACCTGGAAATCCATCTGGCAGACACCTTATGCATATACAACTGGTTATGAATGATAGTTTCCACAGACCCTGTACTTATCTTGACATCTTGGGCTATTTGGAGAATAGTAATGCGCAGATCTTCCAAAATGGCAGCCTCAACTTGACGGAGAGATGCCTCATCAATGGCAGAAGGGAGGGCGACCTAGTCTGAGAGCTGTTTCCACTGATTTCCGGCCATGTTTGAATTCATGATGGCAGCGTTTTACAAGGTCATATGATGGGTCATGATCACTAGGGCTGTGACAAGCATATTCTTTTACAAAAGAATATTCTTTGCATATTTTTCATTAGCGAATATTCTTTTAACAAAAAGCATATTCTTTTTTTTTTAAAGAATATTCCTTTAACAAAAAGCCTATTCTCTTAAAAAAAAGAATATGCAAAATATTTATGGAATAAGTTGTGCCGAAAATATGTTGAAAGAAATATTTGCATACGAGTCTTAATTTTACGAAGTTTTCTTTTTTATATAAATTAAATTAAACATGGTAAAACCTTCGTAGTTCTGAATTTACAATAACCTTTGGTTCCTAATGAGAGCCATTCTATCAGAGGATTATATTAGGGACGAAATATCCGCGTATCCTTTTTGCCCTAGGTCTCCAGGGCCGATATATCGGCCCCGTAGTGTCCAAAGGATTGTAACTACAATTTGTATCGAAAAAATAGCCAGGTTTAAATATGGTCCAGTAATCTCCTACGATTGAAACGAGTTTTTTTTTTTTTCATTATAAGGCTATTTTAGTGGACAACCAAAAAAGCTTTAATTTTGATAATTTAAAGACTAATTTAATTATAAAATGCAATAAATAAAATATTTAAGTTTCATAGAGTGTTCAATTATTCACAGTATATAAACAGTATATACATTAATGAGTAGGGCAATGTCAAGAATATTCTTTAATAAAAACAATTCTTTACATATATTGGGTTAGAGGATATTCTTTTGATAAAAAGCATATTCCTTAAAAAAAGAATATGCTTTTTAAAAAAGAATATGCAAAATATTTATGGAATAAGTTTTGTTTTGCCAAAAATATGCTGAAAGAAAATATTTGGATAAGAGTTTTTTAATTTATTCATTTTTTTAGATGAATTAAACGTGGTATAACCCTAACAGATGTGAATTTACATAAAAAAGGGTCTAAAATTTGGTATGTTGAAAAAAAGTTATATTATAGGCATATATATAAATATGTACAGACATCTCGTCCTTGTAGATACTCAAAGCGTGTTAGTACCCAGGACGAATTTACAAGATCTAAAAAAACTAAACAAAAAATGCCGAAAATAACTAGCACTCCTGCTGAACGGATGGCAAGATATGCCGATGAATTTGAAGATTACCAGTTAACTGGCAATTACTTAACCTCAAATACTGCAATATCCAGGTAGAAACAAACTTTAATACATAAAATTTGCAATATAGTTGACTAATAGATTGGCGTTGTTATAATAGTTTTGTTTTTGAAATTCTATAACGGTAAATCTAGCTGTATTGAACGTTGAAATTTACAATTTATTTTATCTATTTTTTACGTTAATTAATAAATGTAAATCGGCTTCAAATAACTTTTTCCACCCTTCCTTTAAATGTATATATTACGATTAAATAATTGATTTTCATTTTTACAGATCCAAAGTTGTAAAAAATCTCTAATAAAGCAGCATTTAAAAACCAACGCACATCTGGCCAAAAAGACCTACACGGCAACGTTAGGCGAAGTTCCTACTGCAGCAACTGATTTAGGAGCCAGTACGAATAATTTGTTCAACGCTGACTTATGCAAAGCGTTGATTGCAGCGGATATTCCGTTTGATAAACTGAGCAATAATGTGTTCAAAGACTTTCTTCATAGGTACACACATAGAAATATTCCAAATCAGACTACACTAAGAAAATATTACGTTAGTGAAGTGTACGAAGCAAAAGTGAAGTCACTCAGAGAAAAAGCTGCTGGAATGAAACTGTGGGTCTCGATTGATGAAACCACTGATGTAGAGCAGCGTTTTATTGCTTGCTTTGTGTTTGGCATTCTTGGGGTAGAAGAGGAACGCAGCAAGTACTATTTGGGAAATATTGCATGTCTGCCAAAAGTTAATCATTCTACAATTGCTGCTTTTTTAAAGATTCGTTGCAGTTTTTGTGGCCGCAGCAAGTCCTTTATAATAATGTGCTCCTTGTAACCACTGATGCAGCTGCATATATGCCAAAAGCTATGAATTCTCTTCAAGTTTTATACCCGAAAATGGTGGACGTTACTTGTTTGGCCCATGGCTTGCACAGGGTTGCGGAATTAGTCAGGCAGGCGCACCCAAAAGTAAATAAACTGATTTCAACTGTAAAAAGTATATTTTTAAAAGCACCCAATCGGATCGAAAAGTTCAGGGAACTAGCCCGAGAAGTGCCCCTTCCACCGAGTCCAATTGTAACAAGATGGGGTAGCGCATTATTACGCCAAACATTTGCCCGAAATTACTCCTGTCATAATGTCTCTAGATTCAACAGAGGCCCAAAGTATATTGGAGTCCAAAAAACTGTTGGATGAGGAATCACTGCCATTTGATCTCGGCTTTATCGCCAACAGTTTTTCCATTTTAACAAAAAATATTGCAAAGTTGGAGACTAAAGGGCTGAGTCTTTCAAAATCTATTGAATTAATTAGAGAGGTCGAAATGACACTTGAGGAGATGGATGACTCCCAATTTCGTAAAAAGCTGAAGAATGTCATTTCAAAGAACAAAGGTTTTGCTACTTTAAAACGTCTCGATGCACTTATTAGTGGGAAGGCTTTTGAAAATGAAGGAAATTTGGATTTAAAAGTGTTAAGTGCCGAAGAAATGGCCAGATTGAAATATGCCGCAGTAGTCTCATGCGACGTTGAACGAGTTTTTTTCCCAGTATAAGACCGTTTTAGCAGACAACCGCAGAAGTTTCAATTTTGAGAACTTAAAAACGCATTTAATTGTAAAATGCAATGAATAAAATATTTGTTTAAGCTTGATAGTGTTTAATTGTTAGAAGTATTTATAGCATAAAAATAAACGTTTTTTCTATATATTTTCTTGCGTTTTCGGCATTAACTGAAGCTTTTACAAAATCATCAATAGAATTTATAAAAAAAACAAATAATTAACCCTTTCGACCCTAATATTGCAAAATTACCAACTACTCAACTATATCCGTTCTATTAAAATACTATAGTAAGGCCGAAATATCTGTAGGTCTTCTTTTACCTTAAATCCCCATGGCCGATATATCGGCCCATTGGAATCGAAAGGGTTAATATTGTTGTAAACGTAAATCTAAGGTACCTAGCATAAATATATTCGCTTGAAGTACAGTGAAAATATGCGATTTATAAAAATAAATATACGGTAGCCAAAGAGAATATTCCGTCTCAAAGCAGCATATTCTTTTTAAAAAGAATATTCCTATGCAAAAAAAGCATATTCGGTCAGAGCTATAATTTGCCACATAACCCGTAGAGATATAAATCATTGCACATGCAATATTTCAGCTGGATCAGACAAATGAAAGTAGTTCAGGGGTATTACTTATTGCACACCTCTCGTACATTCACTTTAACGGAAGCATTAGAAACAGTTAGCCGGTGCAAAGATAATGTTTGTAACCGATTCTCCAGTCGGTGATTTCATCAAAACATCTACTAATTCATTAAACATATTAGATGTCATTACCAACTCGGTCCGATTTTCCAGTGTTTCTGTGAGTTTACAGATATCGTTTGAAGATGAATCTCATTAATAGTAATGTCAATTAAAATGTAAAAATTAATTTGCATTTGCAAAGCTATTACAGATTGTTCACTAATTTTTTTAAAAATAATGCTATCTATATAATAAGTTATGAAAATGTATTTATGGAAATTGTAGGTGATCTTATTTTTACAACTGCGTATTTAAAATGTCTTTCTGTGTTTTAGCATTTAAATTATATATATATATATATATATATATATATATATATATATATATATATATATATATACACACAAGGTGTCCACAAAGTCTGACTATATTATGTAGCCAGACTTTGTGGGCACCATGTAGATTATGTAGCCAGACTTTTATGGGCAGCCTGTGTGTGTATGTATATATATATATATATATATATATATATATATATATATAGATATATATATATATATACATATATATATATATATTAGTCTTTGAAGTTTTTAACATTTGAAACTATACAAAAAAATATTTTTTATCATTCGTTAAAAAAAAAACAAAAAAAACATCTAGTCAGTAAGTCATTTAATCACCTGCAATCACTGCATCAACTCTCTCAAATTTACTATAATACCAATTTTTTTTATTTTTCAAGGGATCATAAGTTGTTTACCATGAAACACTGTTTCGGGGATTTATATATATATATATATATATATATATATATATATATATATATATATATAAAAGTATTACTATAATTTTTTTAATACCTATGGACATTAATGTTTCACCCTTTCAGGAATCTATCAATGCAGGGAGTTATGATTACAGCTGGTTGGGAGATTCGAACCTGACTACAAAATATATAACTCTATTAGCAAGGAACAAACCACACGGCCAAAATCCATAAAGTCTGGCTACATAATCTACACGGTGCCCACAAAGTCTGGCTACATAATGTAGTCAGACTTTGTTGACACGCTGTGTATATATATATATATATATATATATATATATATATATATATATATACATACATACACAGCGTGTCAACAAAGTCTGACTACATTATATTATATATATGTATATATATATATATATATATATATATATATATATATATATATTAAAGATAAAATTAATAGATCATATCAGAATAAGCGAATAATAAGGAATAGAATAGAGTAATAGGGGGAAAGTGAAATAAAGGAAGATGGGGTAAGAAATGAAAAGAAGGAAGAGGAAAAATAGTAAAGGTAGAAATACAAAAAAAAACATAATGATAAGACATAAACTTAGAGAGTGAGTAAAAACAATCGAATATACAAAAGGATGAAGTGAATAGAGAGGGAAAAATAGAAAGAGTAGGATAATAAAAATCAGAGCGAGGAAGTTATGTGAAAGCGAGAGAGATGAAATAATGTAAACGTGATAAATAATAATATAAAAAAGAAAAAAAGGTGTGGGGGGGAAATATGCTGAGGGAGAGAAGAAGGAAGTAAAAGGAGGCAAGGAGGATGTTGGAGAAGTAGAGAAAAAAGGGAAAACGGAAAAAGAGGGAGCAGCGAATTTAAAAGAAGGACAAAAATAAAAAGACATAGAAAAGTAGTGATAAAGGAGAAAGGAAAGAAGAAATATATATATATATATATATATATATATATATATATATATATATATATATATAGGCTCATAAGAGTAATAGTTGAAGGGCAAAAATCAGAAGCTCACAGTATAAATGCTGGAGTCCCTCAGGGGTCCATACTGGGCCCAAAGCTTTTCCTGATCTGCATTAATGATCGTCCAAATCACATCCTTACATCATTCGTAGGCATTTAAGCTGACGGCACTACCATCTATGGTAGCACATCTAAGACAGTAAACGACCAAGTTCTCTCCGATTCTCTGTCCTCTGATCTTGATCACGTTGTACAATGGGGAAAGGAGTGGCTGGTTACTTTTAATGCATCTAAAACCAAGCTTCTATCTTTACAGCATCAACGTTCTGATCCCCATCTGGCATCAATTAAAATGAATGGCTCTCGTCTTGGGGAGGCCTCAAGTTGTGAGAGGCTTCTGGGCTTGACCTTCACCCCTGATCTTAAATGGAATACGTACATCAAATCTGTTGCCAAGGCCGCTGAAAAAATGGTCGGATCCTTCTATCGATCCAGTAGGTATCTCACTGCTGATGCAATTCTCTATCTATATAAAAGCCAGGTACGTCCAAGGATGGAATACTGTTGCCACATCTGGGCAGGAGCTGCTAGAAAAGACTTGTCCTGCCTTGATAGAGTTCAAAATAGACTTCGTAGCCTCGTAGGAGATGTCCTTTTCTCCTCCTTGCAACCTTTATCTCACAGAAGAGATGTTGCGAGTTTGTCTCTGATGTATCGTTATTTTCATGGAAAGTGTTCGAATGAGCTTCAATCTATGGTCCCCCCTCTCCAAACTTTCACAAGAAACACTCGACTAGCTGCAAACACTATCAATAATCCCCCACTCTTTATCTGTGCCTAAACCTAAACATAGATTCCATGATCAAAGCTTCTTTCTTAGAACTGCACGCCTGTGGAATTGTCTTCCGTTTTCCTGCTTTCCAGCTGTCTATAATATGGTTGTCTTCAAGTCCAACGTGAACAAGTTTCTGATGAGCCGTTCCACTTAAGTTAACAAATTTACCGAACTTACATTACTATCGATTACTATATTGTCCTTTTGACTACTGTACACTCTTTAACCCTTATCCTTGAGTGGCCTATCGGCCTTGATAAGTGGTGACGCCTATGTAAAAAAATATATATAATCAAAACATCGAAAAAAAAACACAAAAAATCTAACGTAAGACAAACGAACGATGTTAAATGTAAAAAATCTGAAAAACGAAAACAAAAAAAGAAAACAGAAAAACGAACGTTAAAAAAACACGTGGAAATGGCTTAAATAAGCCTGTTTCGATATTAAAATTTTAAAAAATCGGTTGGTACACGGGTGTTTTGGGCGTGTGTGGTCGGGGGTTGATAATCGAAGTAAAAAAAAAAACAGAAAAACGAACGTTACGTGAAAAATGGCTTAAATAACACTGGTTCAATATTTAAATTTAAAAAATCGAAAAAATACCTCTTACACCACGATTCGAACCCAAAACGTTTAGATAATGACCCAACGCGCTAACTGACTGAGCTAAAACGACGTACATGAAATTTAATCAGTTCTTCAACTATTTAAACGAAATCAGGCCATGACATCATCTGACGCATGCGTAGAACCGGTCGTCGTCATGAGAAGATCGTTTTTGTTGACCACCGCCCCTGTAGAAAATTGTCGATTTCGAGGTGAAAAAATGAACGTTTTTGGCCAATTTTCGATATTGTTCGGGCGAAGGATGGATCTTCAATATGATACCAAGATTGTGAATTTTTGTTATGTCGGTCGAAAGTTTTTAACGGACACAAAAACACCCATACATACATACAAACATACAAACATACATACATACATACACACATTTTCGCTTATATATATATATATATATATATATATATATATATATATATATATATATATATATATATATATATATATATGATAGATTATGAAAAGGAGCGGTTGTAAAGAGATAGCTTCGAATTTGGGGGTATCAAAACCAAAGCAAAATATGATGAAAGTAAAAAAAAAAAAAGGTAAATCCCATAATTTATTATACCATAGCTGTTCACACTGAAACACTTATCATAATATTCTGCGGATCTATATTAAAAAAAACCTTGTTAAACTTTGTGACATATTTCCATTCTATGGAGGTCATGTGCGAACGAACACCCCATAATTTTATTATACCATATTTCTTCAAACTGAAACATAATTATCAAAGTATACTTACGCAGATAGATATGAAAAGTCTTTATTAAAGTTTGTGCTTATTTCCATTCTATGGAGGCCAGACGCGAATGCAGACCCCACAATTTTATTATACCATCCCTATTTAAGTTAAAACAACTTATCAAGGTATTATTATGTACATCTATATCAAAAACGTAAACGTATTTTTTAATTTTTTATTTCCATACTTTGTGAACCAGGCGCAAACGCAAACCCCACAATTTTAATGAATCATCATTATGCCAGATCAAACATACCCATTCCTGTGTCGCGATAAATCTTCTATCATTGTATATGATCAGTTTTCTATAATAGTTAACCATATAGGAGCCTATTCGTGACCAGACACACACACGGACGTTCAGCTTTATATTATATATATATGAAGTGATTATATATATATATATATATATATATATATATATATATATATATATATATATATATATATTGTTCAAAATATTTCTGCCTGGATTCTGTTTTCCTTACCTTAGATCGTGAAGTGCTTTAATCTTGACAAACTGTTTTTCATCGCGTTATCTTTTTTTACTCAAACTTCAGCGCTTACACATTTCGAAAACCATGCATCATCGCATGGTTCCCCTCATTTTCCTGTCACACTGACTGCCTCAGATAAGCTTGATTCGCGCTCCGGAGGCAGGGAAACATATGTTTCTTTCGCTATATATCGCCAGGTTTTACGTTTTCCAATTTGTAAACACGCCGTGCCCAGAATTCAAATTCTACATCAGCTGAGTAAAAACTAACGAGAAAAACAAATAGTTATCACTGAGTGTAGCATGCGATATTCTTAGACGTGAATGAAAGTATGGTTCCAGTGTTTAATATTAAATATAAGGAAAACAACTTTTTCTCAAATATTTCATTTTTTTTTTTTAACAAAAACAATGTTTGAACATTCAAGTCAATAAACTATTCATCTGTATGAATAAAACAGTAGATTATGTATTTATGTCTGTCAGTGTGTAAATATTTAACCGATAAACTCTTAAAATATTGATCTCAAACACTGAAATTACCAGGAAATAGTAATCATAAACAAAAGATGGTTTCTACTAAGTAAAATCTTTGTTTGGATGAATGAATAACGCGTACAGATATCAGCGATTTGAAATCAAAATGTTCATTTCAACATGCCGACAATTATGTTGGTTTGCGCATGCGTAAGCTAATCAAAGATGAAAACGATATATAGTTTTATAAGTTTCTAATCAATCTGGAGGTTTATCTTAAACTGCAGCGCTAAATGATTTTGTTTTTTACTCTAGTTTGTGGCACCCAAGTAATTTTAAAAATTTTTGAAATGAATACTACATATCTAATATATAAAAGGCAAGATGGGAACACGCGTTTGTGTACGTCCGCGAAAGGTTCTCGCGTCTGGTTAGATTCCGGTAGAATCTTTTTTATACTTCCTAGATCGTAATATCTCAAATTCGCAAACGGATATTGTCTCTCTATTTTTTTTTTTTGATCGACTTTTAAAAAATTCTCACCGTCCAGTCGTGTCGGCTGTTTTTTTTTTTTTCGTATAACTAAAGCTAAACTATTTGAACGCAAATGACTGGCCTTCAAACCGGGTAGTATCTGCTTTGGAATCGGTCCTTGGTCAATGTAGAGGAAACCTAATTACTATTTATTTTGATACTGCCAGCGTGCCACCTTTTTCTAGGGGAGGCTGCTTTTCCCCAGCATTAAAAACGACCTTCGTGGGAGGTTTAAAAGCAACGCAATTTCAGCAAGTCATCTTTTTGATTGACTATGTTAAATTTGTACGTTTTACACTTCCGGTCGTATGATGGAATAGGGGTAAGATGTCAGATTTTCTTTTCCGCCTTCGCGTCACGGGTTCGAGCCTGCCTGCCTACTAACACTTTTTTTACCCGTCCAAACACCCGGACAACGCCGGGAACCCAGGCTAATATATATATATATATATATATATATATATATATATATATATATATACTGATAAGTGTACTGACTATGTAATAATAACTATGCAGTTTGCATGAATTAAAATATATTAAGCGTATTTTATGACAAGCGAAATCGGATGATCCCATACTAGTCTTGAATTTTTCTGCTGTATAAATTATTTCACTAATATCACGTAGTAATTTTTATCGCCTACAACTGCATCCTGTGTTATTCCAATCCTATATTACGATGTGAGATAACCCTCGTCTGTAGAAAAAGCAGGAGTAATAGTAGTACGCAACGCATACGACTACCCATAATGGACACCGCTCCGCTTACCCATTATCCTATCTTGTAACCCTTTTGGTTTATATATCTTTCTTACACCTAATTCTTGAACCGTGTTTTCTTTCCGTGGTCCCGACTTTGTGCCCACATTAATAAACCCGTTGAATAAGTGACATTAATAATGCCCTTGTAAAAAAATCTGATTCTGTTATATATAAACAATGAATATATATTATATTTTTCTTAATCTGTCTCTTTGTCTCTTTTTTACACGGAAACTGCTCACCCAAATTGTATGAACATTTGTTACAATAAGGATATGATATTTTTTTTTAGAGATTAGTATGGATTAATAGGAATTAGTCACTACAGTACCATATTCGTTCTAGAGACGTTCCTGGGAACTTCCGGGTCGATCTGATTGGAATTTTGGACAGCTTTTTTTTTTTTTTTTTGATAAGCTGTAACGAATTAAGTTATTAATGTTATCCATTAAATGCACAGTTAGGAATCATTATGGATCAGTATTTAATACGAAATTGATCACAAATAGAACAATATCAAACAATATTGGCAAAATGTACTCATTTTAAGTCAACGGATTATTACTTTTTGTCCAATTTTAATTTGTATACACGTTGTGTGTCGAATTCAAATTCTATATCAGCTAATGATAAATATAAAGAAAAACGTGACAGATGTCATATAAGTAAAGTGTATTTAGCGCGAATTTTCGACGCCCCCCCCAAATTGGTTATCGTGTTTAGTCTCTTCTCCACTTATATATAAAAGGCAATTTGTCTGTGTTTGTGAGTTCGTTCCCTATAGACTCCAAAACGATGAGCCGATCTTATTTTTATATCACACACATGAACCTTATGTTCCTGGGAGTGTTTTTAGATAGGTTTTGTAGCGGAATGCATCTGATAAGTATAAGAAATCGATAATCAATAAATGTGATGAAATAATAAACAGTCCAATGCTGGTCAAAGTTTAAGCTTTTATTCAACCTACCAACATCATTGCATTCAAGAAGTTTTATCACCACACAAACAGAATGGCTCGGCTTTTAAAATCAACAGAAGGCTCTTTGATAAGACAGA
>NC_136482.1:163088393-163093393 GCF_053919585.1 Euprymna scolopes | reverse complement strand
GGCTGCTTCATAGTGTTCTGCACCCCTGTATATCAGTGTCCTCCACTGCTTGCGATCATACGCTAGGGACTCCCAACTGTCAACAGGAATATGAAAGCTCACCAGACTCTCCTTGATGCTATCATAAAAACGTTTTTTGGGCTTGTGCTGGGGTCTTTTTCCAAGAAAGAGCTCACCATAGAACAATATCTATTTATATATGCAATATCTATTTATGCCCATCTGAATGTATTTTTTGCTTTCTTTTATTTTAGCCGAAGTTCTCAGAAATCAAGAGACTCCTTCAGGGAGTGAACTAATGATCTCTACATGAGATTCATAGACATTTAAATATCCTATTTAACATCTCCTTTTATTCTCAAATACTGTATTAGTAAAGAAGTTGAGAACATATTTTTCCCCTCGCCAGATGACCATTTAAATATGATATAATAGTTCTTCCTTGTGGTTTCTTTGTCTTATTGGATTCCAGGACAAGAATTCATCTACTCCGGTGGAGTAGTTAGCGTCGTGCTTATTTGTGCTGTGAATAATATGTCAAGTTGAATACTATGTCAGGGTATATTTTCAGGTAAAGTATCCTCATGCCATGTTGTCGTGAAAAACCCCTGTACAGAGAGAATTTAAACACTCTATGCTAGTATTTAGTAAACATTCAAGTTCTCTCCTTTTTGTAAGCCTTGATTCGTGAATGATCAGTAAGTATGTTGCATATCTTCATAGCTTACTTCAATTCACCAAAAGCAAAACAACTGGAATAGAATACATGTTACGAGGGGCGTGCAAAAAATAATTCCTCTGACCCGTTTCCCATAGGAGTAGGGCAACCAAACTTGGCACAGTCATTAGTATTTTCTTTTACAAGGTCATATGATGGGGGAAGTACCCAGAGTTATGCATTTCTCCCATCGTTTGATGCAGCTCTGGAAACCGTTATTGTAGAACACCCCACGTTGGTCCTCCAACCACAACGTAACTTCAGAAATCAAGGCTGCATATTCTGGGAAACGCTTTCTTTCAGAAACAACTTCATGGCTGGGAAGAGTCGAAAGTCAGAGGGTGCAAGGTGAGGAGAGTAGGGAGGATGGGATAGGATTCCATAACCACACGCCCGTGCTTCTGATATTGTGACATGCGAGTTGTGGACCGGGGCGTTGCCCTGCAGAAGGAGGGTACCTTTGCTGATCTTGCCCCGCCTCTTGATTTTGATAGCGCCCCTTAATTTCCTCAACAGTGAAGCATAATTGGCTCCTGTAATTGTGGTAACCTTTGCCAGGAAATCTGTCATCACTACTCCCTCCTGGTCCCAGAAGACTCTGAGCATGACCTTGCTAGCAGAGGGCTGCACCCTTTCTTTCTTTGGAGGTGGTGAGTTCAAATGCTTCCACTGCATCACTGGGCTTTGGTATCTGGATCATAGTGATGGACCCAGGTTTCATCCTGTGTAATCAGTCTTTTGAAATACTTTGACTCATCTTCTTGGCACATCTCCAAATTCATACTCGAGCACTCGACGCGTTCTCGCTTCTGGAATCGTGTGAGCAACCTGGGAATCCATCTGCCAGACACCTTATGCATATGCAAATGGTCATGAATGATAGGTTCCACAGACCCTGTACTAATCTTGATATCTTGGGCTATTTGGCGAATAGTAATGCGCGGATCTTCCAAAATGACAGCCTCAACTTGACGGACAGATGCCTCATCAATGGTAGAAGGGGTCGACCAGGTCTAGGAGCTGTTTCTACAGACTTTCGGCCATGTTTGAATTCCCGATGCTAGCGTTTTACAAGGTCATATGATGGGGCATTATCACCATAAGTTTCTTTCATTTCATCAAAAGGATTCTGTGGTGTGCGTCCTTTCAAATACAAAAACCAGATCACTGCTCAACATTCAACAGGCTCCATTTCACACCTGACTTAGTTCGAACACCTGTATAACAGAAACCACAATTAGTTCAGAGCTGTACTTTGCCACATGACCCTGTGGATATATAAATCATTGCACCTGCAAATCAGCTAGATCAGACCACTGGAAGTGGTTCAGGGGCATTACTTATTGCACGACCCTCGTGCTCCTTATTCCATGCAAAGTGTTGCCATTTCTCTGTTTACTTCATTTACTTCATTTATAGAATATTGAGCATCCCATTCTATCAATTTTATTTGATTATATTCACATTTTCAAATGCTCGCTCTGTGTCTGCCTGTCTCTCTCCTTCTCTTTATATATATATATATATATATATATATATATATATATATATATATATATATATATATATATATATCACATAAATTAAAAGACGAAAGTATAAATTCATGCGTAAACTTTAAGTATTTACTTCAACAGTGTTCAATACGTAGGAAGAGCTAGGTAGTAAGTTATGAAATATATATGGCAATTAAGCTACACAGAATATTCCGCGTTTCATCCACGCTAGGATAGGCATAAGCCTGATGAATTCTAGCGTGGATGAAACGCGGAATATTCTGTGTAGCTTAATTGCCATATATATATATATATATATATATATATATATATATATATATATATATATATATATATATATATACTAGAGTACTCGTGATCCGTTGGGTACGTATGTTATCTTAGCTGTGGAATTGACGTATGAGCGTGACACTTGTGACGTAAAGAAAATAATTTTTTTTGACATAACAGAAACATTTCTATGAAAGTATATTAAAATGAAAATAGAATATAGATAGATCTTTATGAGTCGTTCTGTTTATTATAATTTAGTTACTGAATAATGAGCATTTGGCCATACTTATAGGTAAATGTGCACTGAACTGATACCATAATACTTATTTAGTTAAATTCAAATTTTGATACATCTGCTTTTTTTTTACATCGCTCATTTCTGTATTATGTTTAAGTTATTTTAAACCCCACTCTTCCCATGTTAAATAATAATTTCGAAATAATAACGTTAATATTTCAGCGTCCCAATTGTTCTTTGTTTTTGTGGGGTTTTTTTTTCGCGTTTAAATTATCCAAATAAACAATTGTTAATACTGTCTGCTTTTTCTTTTACATCGTCCATTTCTGTATTACGTTTAAGTTATGTTAAACCCCACTCTTCCCATGTTTAATAATAATTTCGAAATAATAACGTTAATATTTTAGTGCGCAGGTAATGCACGCATGCGCAACCGGATGTAGTAAACTGGGAAGTAGGTTAAATACATCGTTACAAGATCATTAAAGTTTAATAATCATATATATATATATATATATATATATATATATATATATATCACAAACATTAAACATGATATTAGTAAAAAGTAACAGTACTGAGTTTCCGGGAATACCCCACAGGGGTGCCTTTCGGTTCTAGATGACTAAAATTTACATTTTTGTTCTTATTTTTAAAAAAATTTGATGCCTTGGATGTTTAAAAAAAACTTTCGTAAAAGTTGTAACTAACTGATTTTTATATAATTTCGTTTGTCTATACTTCGCGATAACTCTTAGGTGTGCCCCAGAGGCTCCTTTAGGGCTAATAAAAATGCTCCATTTTTGGCACTATTTTACTATGTTTGTCCAAAATTTTCTGTGTATGTCTATTTAGCAGTTTTACATGGTGCTGAACTCAAACTAAAACATGTTAAGGCCTTGGAGACTTTTGGGACTAATTGTGAGAGAGGCAAATGATATACTTATTAATTTCTCTTTCTTTTTTTTGCCTGGTGCAGAACTCAAATTTACATATGTTAAGGCCTAAAACTATACCGTTTGTTCATTTTCATTAGGATTTGACGTCCACTGGAGATTTGGAGGCTAAATGGAGGGGGGGGCAAATGCTGAACTTAGTCATTAATTTTATGCCTCGTTCACTATGCACTCACGGGGACCATGCATGCTTCACTTGTTAAATTTTAATTTAGTTCTATTTACATGTAAAACAGCACTTCAACAATGGTATATATTTGTTGACTGTATGGGGCGAGGAAAAAACCTTACCAGACATTTCACATAAAAACTGTTTTGATAGTTGTACTTGAAACTGTAACTTTATCTTACTTCTAAAATCTTTACAAGTCTTCAGAAATTCTCTTACCAGATTATGAATTATTCATAAACTAATTTTCCTATTTGTCTTCTTAAGGGAACAATCTGTTTCATAAACTAAAAGATAGACACGAACGCACACTCCCCAAGTGTATCCCATCCCCCGTCTTTGAGTGGCCGCTTTGATGCAAGTGTCTTGTTCGGGGACTGCTTCTCAAGCAAAGCAATGGTTGTGTTCACACCGAACTCGGGACAGATAACATCGTTTGGCCGATGCTAATAACTAATTAGCGATTGTCGTTCTTTTTGTTCCTGGCAAACGTGGCAAATATTGACGTCGGTCGTGGAACAATTGAAACCACGCGATCAAACCTGACACGTCTAACCCTCTCGGTCTAGGCTATTTGGATTGGAAGGGAGGGAGTAAGACGCGCAGACATTATGAAAATTGCTGGAACCGTACATGCACGGCTATATGTGTGCACACAACAGACCGAAACTCGTTAAAATGAAAAAGGGAAGCTTCAAAATTAACTACGCACATATAGACACACATTTTCGTATACAGGCCAAAAGGTATACATATAGGTGAGACCTAAAATTGAATGTCTTTAAAACGTATTTTATATGCGTGTTCTATTTGACTTCCTATTTACGAATGTTTTGAAACAAGAAACCAACCTTATATACAGATATAATATATATATATATATATTATATATATATATACATATACATATATGTGTGTGTGTGTGTGTGTGTGCATTTCGGCAGCATTTTTTCAGTCATGCATAATTCGTTAAATTGTTGTAAGTCTATTTATTTTACATTGGATCGTTCCCATTTTTCGTATTGTATTCTTTAACTCAGGTGGAATCTAGTCGATGTAATTGCCATAACTTTGATTTGAGCAAGAGCTTTCAAATTCGTCTGGGTTCATCTTCAGGGATTAATTAAAC
>NC_136482.1:163078393-163085893 GCF_053919585.1 Euprymna scolopes | reverse complement strand
CCTGTTTTGGACGAAGGTTCATTAATTCCAATACGATGAATTTGTTTTATAGTTTTTATTTCACTTTCCAGATGTCTCGCAGAAGATTGAAAGTGAATCTCTGGCTTGCGTGGTACTCTTGGTCTCGTTTCTACACACGTCAGCGTCCCTCCTCCTAGGGGAGGAGACAACGGTGAAGCCGCCCGTCCTCTTCTAAGTCTAAACCAAGTCTCAACGATTCAGCTAACCTGATTACGTGACTCACACGCAATCCGATCAGCTGATCCTGACTTCCGGTCAATGTGTCTCAATATAATTTACACCTCTATCTCTCTCTCTCTCTCTCTCTCTCTCTCTCTCTCTCTCTCTCTCTCTCTCTCTCTCTCTCTCGATCCATTCTCTAACAGAAGCACCTTTATTTAAAACGACGAGCAAAAAGCTTGTTTATTTTTACAAAGATTTTTAGCTGAAGAAAAACAGCATGTCATTAAGTATAAATTATAATTGGTTGTTCCCTGTTATTCTTGACAAAAGAATCAATGTAATGTAAAAAGTACTGAAAAAAGACGATTTCAGTTTTATTTTCTCTTGACGTTTTTCTTTGTTAAAATATAAATTCAATTTTTATTTTCAGTTTTTAAAAATCGAATTTTTTTTGGCAAACTTAATATAATTTTTACGGTTGGATGCTGTGACTAAATCTGTTTTATAGCTTATGTACGATATTGTCTGAATAAAAAAAATCACCAACAATCAGTGGGTATGTTTGGTTTTCCGGCATCACAATTGGTTCAGCTGACGTGCCTTAATTGCACAAATAAAGAATCAGCAGGAGCTAGCTGCCATGCTTTTTCCTGCTTTAATTTCTTGTACATAAAAATATAAAACTCGTTTTGACACTTTTCTTGAAGGAAACATCTGGTCTATTAATTCTGTTTACAGGCGATCAGCAAGAAGTCCGGTTCAACATTAACTCGACAAGCTAACACGTGAAACGAGTGGCTAGTTCGCCGGTCAAAACATTTTCCGTTTCTGAGTTTTTCAACTAATAACTGATTATTCGAATTACTTAGAATTTTTGGACTACTGTTCTCGCCTTGAATGTTATTTTCATATGTCGACCGATGTAACCTCCGACGTTTTTCTGGTATATTTTTCGAACATAGGAAATTTTTTGTCAATCTCTAGAACCTGCAAGGATTTCGAACAGAGTTTTTATTATTAAACCTACAGGTGTAGCATGCGCTCGTTCCGTCAACCATAACCAGATAGAAGACCTAAGTAATTCTCACTTGTATTTTTGAGTGTCAGCTTCAACTTCTAGAATAATGCAACTTGAAAAAATGAATTATACCAAGTACCGAATCCACAATAACCGAAATAAACAAAGTCATGGCTGACGGAACGGATCCTATTAGTGCTTTCGATCAAATACAGGACCCTGTTTGAAATACCATGAAGATTCCCGAGTTCGACAGTAGGATTTATGAGTTTGACTAAGCACACCTTGTTGTTCTGACTAAATCATTATAAGCAGAAATGGAGTGACCGACGATCGTTGTCTTGTGGGTTCTCTATTTGAGACCGTCACCTTCCTCATGAGGAACTCTTTAACCCGTTTTGCTTGTTCGGTGTCTCGGCTCCAACTAAACTTAGCTTTACTCAGCTTTTTCAAACCGGAGCACCTGACACGTCACATACGGTCCCAACTTTTTACTTCCACTGCAAACTGACCAAACAACAAAGTCTGATACATGTAAAACCTGCCACGATCCAAATTCTCTGTTGTTTACTCCGCTAAATAGATAGATAGATATATAGATAGATAGATAGATAACTGTATCTACCACGCTATTATCAAACAACCTGAAGAAGGTCAGAGGTTACATCGACCGAAATGTGAAAATAACTGACGATAACGAAAGTAGTCCGAGGAATTCAAGTAATACCGCAACATAGTGTGTATAGAAACCTCACAATTATATAAACTATGAGACAATATAATTCTATCAGCTTACGCGTGTTACGTTGTATTTGTATATATCAGCGTTTTTTTTTTGCGGCATATCGCCTCTTTTTTTAAATACATGTTCGTGTGAGACTGTATGGTTCTTTTACGTCTTGTTTGCTAGGACCCTTTTTTCTTTGCCTTTTTTAAAAATTTTTTCGTCACGTTGAGTTTGTGGTTTCCCAGATTCGTTAACTCCCTTGAAAAGGGGACTAGTCACGGCAACCAAATCGAGGTATGTTATGTTGTGTTTGCGTATATTTTAGAGAACATGTATCGAGAGAGTGTATATTGCTGGAATGACATATTGAAACCGTATTTCATTGTGTGTGTGTGTATGTGTGTGTGTGTGTGTGTGTGTGGGTGGGTGTACATATATCGTGGAGTGTAAATATCGTCGGGTGTGTAGATTCTTCTGTCTGAAAGATGACGGGATACATTTTATAATAAGGGGAGACAAACTGAAGGTGAGAGATATGACATGTACAGTTCAATTCACTCATTAGAGGGGCGGATGCATTATTGAAGATGGCGGAATGGACACATAATACTTTGAGGGAGTTATACAAAGTTCGTTTACAAGATGATGGACAACACACATTTACCTTTTCAGTTGAAATGACGACAGACGAAGACAACAGTTTACAAATATAGATGACTCCTTATTCATACCAGCTGGATGATTGATGATGGTCAGGGATTCAAGCCTAAACGATTAAATGGTCTATTCTCCCCTACTCCACTCTAATCTGACCGATTCTCTCTCTCTCTCTCTCTCTCTCTCTCTCTGAGTCTCTTCTCTCTTTGACTCTCTTTCTTATTGTCTCATTAACTTCGAACCCTGTCTCAATATATTGGGAATCTCCTTTCTTTATGACGTAAATGCATGATTCACCACGTGATATTTATTCACATAGATTTTACCTATGTATGTCCAAACACACTTTTGGCAAACAAAGAATCCCCAACTTGAATTGTTTCAGTTATAACCTATTTATTCATCATTATTCCTAAACTGCATTGTTCATATCTAACTCTGACATAAAAATTATGTAGTTATTTTCAAGAACAATGACAGTTGTTCTACATTCGTAGGAGTGCAATATGTATTCTTGTTTAACTTTTCTTACTGGGTCCGATCTTAACCTTTTCCAAATCTCATTTTCAAACTTATCTATTAAATTACTGGAGTCTGTTCCTTTTTTTTACATAATACCTGCAATAACACGGAAAATACAATAACAAGGACAAATGGCAAATACCAATAATGATCTAGATAACAGAAAACCTACGAATATATTTTCTTAGTCATTATGAAGTTTACAGTCTGAATCTTGTTAAAAAGATACATATCTCATCTCAGATGCCCAGGAATTACAACGATCCAAATAACTTTGGTGACCGTAAGTGTCGTCAAATGCGCTACCTATTTCCTTTATGCGTTCGCGTTTTCCTTTGATGGAAGAGGAAAGCCACACAGGCAAGGCATGGAGCCATTTGATGTAACTAAATTTAAAAAAAAACACGTAAAATTCAAGGTTTACACATAACTAATGATAAATTTTATGCCGATAGATTCCGACTCAAAAAATAACAGCTCTTCACCTATTATCATAAACACCACTTACGGATTATGAAGGATTACACAAAAGAAGCGATACAGAGAGAAAGAGGGAGAAAGAGAGAAAGTTATAAGCGTAGAGAAATTATCATAAAGATTCAGAGACAAAATAAGCATATACAAATATATACAAGGCTCGTGGTGTTACCTTTGATAGTACAAAATAATAGTATTTATTATTATATATATATATATATATATACATATACATGTATATACATATATATATACATATACATGTATATACATATATATACATATACATGTATATACATATATATATACATATATATATACATATATACATATATACATACATATATATACATATATATATACATATATATATACATATATATATACATATATACACACATATATATATATATATATATATATATATATATATATAAATGAAGGCACGTTTCATTAAATACAACAGAGTCGTCTTTCTTAATTTTTTATTGATTTTCTCGACCTGCCGAGCATTTTTCTCGTTTCAGTTGGGAAGTTGTGTATTAAGTTGCCGAATTAGTTTTTTTCAGACATTTCCCTAAAGCGCTTTCGATCCTTGAGCAATTTTCCAGATATTAAAAAAGCTTTTTTGTTTTCCTGCCTTTTTATATGCAATTAATTTTATTTTGATTTTTGTTTATTGGTTCAATTTTATTTAATTTTTTTTTATTAAAGTCTTCTCTAAAGAAAGGTGTGGTGAATTTATATAAAAATAAGTCAATATATACATATGTATATATACAGGGTGGTCGTTAAAGTCCCATATCCACAAGTAAAAGTCCAAAGGAATCGCGTTACTGTTATATATATATATATATATATATATATATATATATATATATATATATATATAGATAGATAGATAGATAGATAGATAGATAGAGAGAGAGAGAGAGAAAATAAAAAAGGAACAAACCGTATTATGTGTTCACCAACGTTTCGTCTTTATTTCGAGACTTCCTCTGGGTGAAGGAAGTCTCGAAATAAAGACGAAACGTTGGTGAACACATAATACGGTTTGTTCCTTTTTTATTTTCTCTATTTTGTCGGAATACTATTTCCATTATTTTCATCATATATATATATATATATATATATATATATATATATATATATATATATATATATATATATACAGATATCAGACATTAAGAGGAGATTTTACATAGATATATAAATACCCGTTCACATACACCTTTCACGATAAGGCTAGAACCCAGATTAGATAGAATCGAGCAATTGCATCGACAACGGACAACACCAGACCCAAAGTGGGTTTCGATGTACTGCAGCTTATCAGTGACGTGCTCCGACATAGGGGCGAACCCAGGTCATGAAGTGTGCAATAATGACGACCTACCCATATTGACCACGGCGCAATCTATTGGCTATGCCTAGATTTTTTAAATTCTTAGATTTTTTTCCCAGTTCTACATTCTATGATGTGACAAGCAACGCGTCCTATACAATCAAGATAGTTACTGCTGGTATGCAGGCGGTAGATATCACATCTACAAACATTAACTGATATTAGCCGACTCCCCCGACACGATTTTGGAACACTTTGCGTCTGGCGTTGTCCGTTGTCGATGCAATTGCTCGATTCTATCTAATTCCGGGGTCTGGCCTTATCGTAAAAGGTGTATGTGAACGGGTATTTATATATCTATATATAATCTTTTATTAATGTCTAATATGTGTAGAAAAATATAATCAGTTTGGTGTTAACCTTGAAGTTTACGTTTTTCTTTAGTTGAGTTACATCAAATGGCTGTGCGGCTTTCCTCTTCCACCAAAGGAAAACGTGAACGCAGAAAGGAAATAGGTAGCGCATTTGACGACACTTACGGTCACCAAAGTTATTTGGATCGTTGTAATTTCTGGGCTTCTGAGATGAGATATGTATCTTTTTAACAAGATTCAGACTGTAAACTTCATAATGACTAAGAAAATATATTCGTAGGTTTTCTGTTATCTAGATCATCATTATTATTATTATTATTATTATTATTATTATTATTATTATTATTATTATTATTATTATATATATATATATCGTTACTTAGAATTCCAAAAACGAAATAATTATTTAATTCGCTCTCATATTATTTTTATCGAAATGCTTATGTAGTATATCTTACACGCGTTTCATTAACTAGCGAAAGATCACCAAACAAGTTATAAGAGACAGATATGTGGTCCCCGACAAAAAATTTGTTTTAAAATAGGAAATGATTATTTTTTTAATTTTCTATTGAATAAAAACGTACTTAATAAGAGGAACTGTTCATGAAAGGAAATGGAGAGCTTTTAGAGTTCGGGAAATTATCAGAATAAAAAATACATCTTATTTATTTCAGTTTCCAAATTCAATTCCACGATGAGACATTAATTGTATCGTACCATATTTGATTATTCAGATCCACGCTTTGCTATAATGTTTCGTGTGACGACACGTCCTCTCCCGGTCAAGATGGAGCACGTAGAAGGCCGCTGTGGCCTCACCGTTAGAAATGTAGTTCTAGGTGATTAGGACTCCCAGCAAAAGTTCTGAGACGCAGCTCCATTCACGATGACAGGGTTGATATGATGCTGAAAGCAACAGTTGTCGATCTCTTCTATTTTCGTTTTTCCGCTGTAAAATACCATTCAACTTGATTGTTTTTCTTTATCTAAGGTTCACTTGTAATTAATAACAATAATAATAATAATCGACGAAGGTTGAATTTTGTAATTAAATTAATTATTCACAAAAGAAAAAAGAACAGGAAACATAAATGTGTACAGTTTTTCACAGGAGAATCAGAACTAAAAGAAATAAAATGTCGATTCAAATTCCTCTATCATGTAGTTCCAATAGTCGTGGAACGGGGACTTCGCCAGTTTTTTCATTTCTTGCTTCAAATCGCTCAAATGACAAGTTCTCATCGAACGGCGGGGAGTGGGAGCGGTGGACACTTTTCCCTCGTTCAAAACTCTCTGAAAACTCAGCAAAAACTATCTGCAAAACTCGGCAATCTCTGATGTTTCCTGCTCTGCACTGACTTATGTATACATGGTGGGGAGAGGGAAGGGTCTGAACACGCCAAGATATCCCAGTTCAGCAATCATCGTCCAATCTATAACATTTTGGTTCGTCCTGATTAGATAATCAGCTAACTCTTTTTTACATCAGAAGCAGGTAATTTTATTACAGAATAAGTTATCCTCATCAATAATCGTCTCGCGCATCGGGGAACCCGTCCTAGACCCCCAGGATCAATCTCGAGATTAAACATCCACTAATATCTCCAAACAACTATGTCTCATAGAAATATTGTTTCATATTTTCGACTTTGTTTTGCCGTTACAAAGGAAATGTATTTCCGATCGACGACCACTTCCGACTGGCAGAGTGAGTTGGTGTTTACCAGACCTGGCATTAAAATAAAAAGGGCTCTAATTCCTTATTCGCTGGCCCCTTTTCAACCATCGCTCTAATTTATCTCGATAAGCGCTCTTCTGGGATAATCTGTTCCTACTGTGGCTTATTTGGGTCACACTGTTTACTCTCTTTCTCTCTTTTCATATATATATATATATATATATATATATATATATATATATATACCGGGTGACCCCCCCAAAAAAAAGCAAAAGCTAAATTGAGGCCATCTAGAACATATGCTGTAGAACGGAGGAAAAAAGGCCAAAGACCCTAGAGTTTGGATGTTATGTTTTACATATAATAAACTAGTTATGACCAAAGTTTAATTTCATTTGAACGAAACACTAAGAACCGAGGCCTAATTAGAGTTGGAACCCGTTTTTTGGGGGGTCAGCCCGTATATATATATATATATATATATATATATATATATATATATGTATGTATATA
>NC_136482.1:163010893-163073393 GCF_053919585.1 Euprymna scolopes | reverse complement strand
CGTTGCGGACCTGTCTTTGTTTTATCGTTACTTCCATGGCAAGTGCTCGTCTGAGTTCCAATCTCTGGTCCCCCCTTGCCAATCTTTCACGATAAACATCCGTCTAGCTGAAACCACTGTCAAAAATGTTCCCCACTCTTTATCTGTGCCAAGTCCAAAACGTAGATTCCATGAACAAAGCTTCTCTCCTAGAAGGGCACGCCAGTGGAACTCCCTTCCGTCTGCCTGTTTCCCACCTGACTACAACTTGGATGTCTTCAAATCCAACATAAACAAATTCCTGATGAACCGCCCCTTAAGTAATTGATTACTGTACACGTAATAACCCTTAGCCTCGAGTGGCTTTCTGTCCTTGATAAATGGTAACTACCATGTAACAAAACAAATATCTCCGCTGGAAAATCTGTAAAACGCTGAATATGCAGTGTACAAGCCGTGAGTACATATCTCAGAAAAAGTTCTATCAACATATCCTTCAGCTAACATTCACGTATGTGGAGACTTCAATGTTCATAATGTGGAATTGTTGACTCACTCAAACAAGACCGATGATGAGGGGAGGTTCTGTCATGATTTCTCCACTGCTTATAACCTCACTCAGATTGTTCACCAACCCACCTGTGTGCCCGACAATGACGGCCATTATACGAGTCTCCTAGACCTTTGTCTCACAACTTACCCTGAACTATGTTCAGTTTCCATTCTGTCTCCTCTTGGATCTTCTGACCACTCAGTTGTATCAATTAAGATAAAAATAAAATGTAATACATAGTAAGTCATCCAACGTACCTCTCCATCGTACTGTATATCGATACACTATGGCTGACGGGGATAGTTTTCGTACATTTATATCGGATCTTCCCCTGCGTTCCATGTTTAAAACGGATGCGTCGTCTATAGTATCAGACCTGACAGAATGGTTAATTGTAGGTATAGACCATTTCATACCCTCGAAAAAGTCCCAGCAAAAACCAAACAGCCAGCCATGGTTTTCTCCAGAATGTGCTGCTGCTATTGCGCATAGAAACCACTTTTTCCACTGCTTCAACGTAATAGATGTATGGAAACTAAACCCGCTTTCAGGACTGCCAGCAACCATTGTAAGAAAGTAATAAAGAATGCAAGAGAGTTATATGCCCAGTCAATCAAGTCCAAAGTAGCTTAGCAGCGGCTTGGTTCCCACCAGTTTTGGCAAATAGCAAACAGAATCCTGTACAGAAGCGTGTGCTCCATCCCAACTATTATCAATGGACCTGAGGTAATCTCGTCAGCATCAAACAAAGCCAAACTCTTTGCCAAGAACTTTGCAGCTAATTCTACCCTTTGCGACCAAGGCCGCCAACCCTCAATATTTCTTCCTGTATCAGAAAACACGCTATGTGATATACAAATATCTGTACGTGATGTTACCAAGCTAATCAAAAACCTTGATTCAAGTAAAGCAACCGGCCCTGACGGTATTCCAATTATAGTACTCAAAAAACTTCAACCAGAACTAGCACCCATACTTACAAAACTGTTTAAACGTTGTCTTAAGGAGAATAGCTTCCCGTCACCCTGGAAAATCTCATCAGTATGCCCTGTATTTAAGAATTCAGGTGATTGCTCATCCCCCTCTCAGTACAGGCCAATAAGTCTCCTATGCGTCATGAGTAAGTTGCTGGAATTTGTGTTAAATAGAGAAGTAATCAACGATCTCAGCAAAAATAACCTTCTTAGTGACACACAATATGTTTTCTGTTCTGAGAGATCTACAGCAGATGTGCTTACAGTTATATCTCATAGGATTAGCGAATCTCTCGACAGAGGCAACCTTTCTAGGGCGATTGCTCTTGACATATCAAAGGCCTTTGATAGAGTATGGCATAAAGGTTTACTTCGCAATATCTCCAGCTATGGTATAGCTGGAAACGTCTTCTCAATTATTAAATCATTTCTCTCTGATAGGTTCATAACACTAGAGGATGACCTCCAATCCGTAGTGGAATGGGGACAAAAATGGTTGGTCACATTCAATGCTGCTAAGACAAAGCTTGTTTCCTTCAATAACTACAAGAAACCTTCTCTACCACCAATAGCAATGGCCAAGAACACATTACCTGAAAGTACTTCTTTTAAACTCCTCGGTCTAACGTTTACAGGGAATATGAACTGGAATAGATACATTGAGAGCATTGCCAAGGCTGCTGCAAGGAAGGTTGGCTCCATCTACCGTGCCAGAAAACTACTTACGCCTGACAGTATCCTATACCTCTATAAGGCAACCATTCGCCCATATATGGAGTACTGTTGTCACATCTGGGCTGGTGCGTCTGCTTCTTGTCTCTCGCTCCTGGACAGGGTTCAAAAGAGAGTCGCCAACCTGATAGGTCCTGAACTGTCATCTAGGCTTCAGCCTCTGTCCCATCGACGAGATGTTGCATCCCACTGCCTGTTCTACAAATACTTCAATGATGAATGCTCTGACGAACTGCAAACACTTGTACCTCCCCGACGTAACTACCCCCGACAAACCCGACAAGCTACTAAGTCTCATCCCTTTACAGTAGAGATCCCTAGGTGCAAGAAAGCCTTTTACTCCAATAGTTTCTTCCCCAGAACTGCGGGTCTTTGGAACTCCCTTCCGGGATTCTGCTTTCCCAACTGCAATGATATGCAGAAATTCAAGTGTAATGTTAACAAACATCTTTCTACTCATCTCCCTTCATAATGACCCCGCTAATTAAGTCCCTGATAGTAGCCCCCTGCTTCAAAGTGGCACTGTGCCTTGTTTGGAAATTGAATAAAAAAAAAGAGTAGTAGTAGTTGATGGGCAAAAATCAGAAGCTCACAGTATTAATGCTGGAGTCCTTCAGGGGTCCATCCTGGGCCTAACTCTTTTCCTGGTCTACATTAATGATCTTCCAAATCACATCCTTCAATCATTCGTAGACATTTTTGCTGACAACACTACCATCTATGATAGCACATCTAAGACAGTAAACGGCCAAGTTCTCTCCGATTCCCTGTCCTTTGATCTTGATCACGTTGTACAATGGGGAAAGGAGTGGCTGGTTACTTTTAATGCATCTAAAACCAAGCTTCTATCTTTACATCATCAACGTTCTGATCCCCATCTGACATCAATTAAAATGAATGGCTCTCGTCTTGGGGAGGCTTCAAGTGTTGACAGGCTTCTGGGCTTGACCTTTACTCCTGATCTTAAATGGAATACGTACATCAAATCTGTTGCCAAGGCCGCTAGAAAAATGGTCGGATACTTCTATCGATCCAGTAGGTATCTAACTGCTGATGCAATTCTCTATCTATATAAGAGCCAGATACGTCCAAGGATGGAATACTGTTGCCACATATGGACATGAGCTGCTAGAAAAGACTTGTCCTGCCTTAATAGGGTTCAAAATAGACTTTGTGGCCTGGTGGGAGATGTCCTTTTCTCTTCCCTCACACCTCTATCTCACAGAAGAGATGTTGCGAGTTTGTCTCTGCTTTATCGTTATTTTCATGGAAAGTGTTCGACTGAGCTTCAATCTATGGTCCCCCTCGCCAAACTTTCACAAGAAACACTCGTCTAGCTGAAAAAAACTATCAATAACTGTCCCCCATTCTTTATCTGTGCCTAAACCTTAACATAGATTCCATGATCAAAGCTTCTTTCTTAGAACTTCACGCCTGTGGAACGGCCTTCCGTTTTCCTGCTTTCCAGCTGTCTATAATATGGTTGTCTTCAAGTCCAACGTGAACAAGTTTCTGATGAGCCGTTCCACTTAAGTTAACAAATTTACCGAACTTCAATTACTATAGATTACTATATTGTCCTTTTGACTACTGTACACTCTTTAACCCTTATCCTTGAGTGGCTTATCGGCCTTGATAAGTGGTGCACCTATGTAAAAAAAGAGGGAGAAAGTAGCAACCCTAGTTAAAATAAGTGTCTCCAATGATGCTGGGCTTAACAGAGCGGGAGAAGATAACCATAAATAAAAATTTTATGTATGATTTAAAAAGAAACTGGAATTGTAGGAAGATCTCCATCATTCCGGTAATTACAGGAGGAATGAAACGTACCTCTCGCATTTATCCGCTGAAAAAAAGTGCTAAATAAATACAAGCAACTGCACTAAAAAACGGTTTTATTAAAAAATAAATAAAATAAAAAAGATATTTTGGTGTGAGAGACTGAAATACTGAGTGAATGCCTGGCATACCGTAGAATGCCTCGTCTCTACAAAAGAAAAAAAACTATCCGACATTTAACACACATAATACCATCACGGATAACTTTAAACATTCCCCTACATTCATACTCACAAAAACTCGCACACGCTCATACGCGCACATGCATACAATAAGTCATTTTACGTCATACACACATTTACACATTTATAGACATACTAGCAGATACTAGTAACCGGCGTGTCCCGGCATTAAAGGTATGGTCACGCCCCACACTAAAACTGAACCACCATCATTTTGCAGCATTAATAATCTGCACCAAGATTAAATTCTTTGTCCTACCCTCGACGAACGAACTGCCTACTATCACTGCCTAGCCTATTGAACTTGCGTTTGTCGCTAAAGATCACTGTCAACTAATATGAAGACTCATGATCTTCATTGCATCTGCCGAGAGCCCAACGACGCTTTCTATTCTTTAATGAAATAATTGCTTGCTTTTCGCAACACAGCCTCACAAATTAAGTTATTTCAATCTGTACTTAACGGTAAAAAGAGAGCACTTAAAAAAAATTACACTGTTGTTGGTTTTTAGGACTCGGTTCAAATCTGTTTTTGAAGCTGTGAATCTTGATTGCATTGTCTTCCCTGTGAGAATATACTCTAGGACGATCAGATATATGGACATCACGAACACTGCCGAGGTTTTGGTGCTTTTGCACAGTGATTCGTACCGGCCGATTTCCCGATTGGATAAACCAGAAAGGTGGAGATTAATGAGTTCCTAACGATCAAAAAAAGAAACTCGATGCATATGGACTAAATGTGTGTGGGTATATATATATATATATATATATATATATATATATATATATATATATATATATATATATATTGCTTTAAAGAAAATAGCCGGCAAAACCCTAGGAGCCCCTTTCGCCAACAAACTCATCAGGCGTTAATCGTTGATTGTGCAAAATAAATAAATAAAATATCACATGTAAACAGAGACTTAATGCTTTTAAATTTTATCGAGGGAGAAAAAAAAAGGTTGAGACTGTATTTGTTTACAAATTAAATAAAATATTTACAATTATGTAAAACGTACAAGTGTTGAAAATAACCTAATGTTCTCATTCCACATTTCTAGTTTATTTAGAAATGACCCACTACAATTTTTGTGCCGACTCTCTTTACGATAGTAATTTAAGCCCCATACTTTTCCCCGGTGACATATTTGTTGAACTTATGATGGTAAGAAGATCTCCATCATTCCAGTTATTACAGGAGGAATTATGAAAAAGATGTCGAAACGTACCTCTCGAATTTACCCGCTGAAAAGCAATTGCTTATATATAAGACTGGCCTGGGTTCCTTGTGTTTCCCGGGTGTTTGGAGATATGTGATTAGCAAAAAAAAAAAAAAGGTGTAGTAACCAGGTAGGCTCGAACTCGTATCGCGAAGATGGAAAAGAAAATGAAAAAAAAAAACTGACGTTTTTGTAATCCATCACCAAACCGAAAGTGGCGAAGTTTTAAATTAAGGCTAGTCAATCGAAAAAAAGGGATGGATTTCGAAAATATCGGCGAAAAAAATCAACCACTCCCTGTAGAAAAGTGGCCAATTGATTGTGAGAGAATTAATGTTTTTAGCCAATTTTTCGATATTTGTCGACCGAAGGGTCAAGCTTCAAAACGATATCGGTCTCGTGAAAATCCGTCGCGTCTGTCGAACATTTCAGGCAGACATACATGATGATGATGATGATGATTGCAACGTCTTGTCAGACGAGTGCCACTCCCTCAGACATTTAAAATCGATGAGCCCAAATGTCTGAGGGAGTATCTATACAAATATGATGTTACAGAGTCTTAGCTTTGTACGACAGCTAAGTCTCTCTCTCGGTTCAAAATGTTGAGATCCAGCAACAAGCAAGAGCAAGATAGCCAGCAACAAATTAAACTGCAGACCAGCTTAATGCGGGTACTGGTTTTCCGCATTATGGTTTTTTAAACAGAGATTTGCTTCTCCTTGAAAGGTTGCCTTCACCACTGCTTACGGGAACCCTCTCTACCCCAATACACATACACACACACACACACGCAAATATACACGGTGCTAGTTGGCCGTTGACCCTGAAAAAGAGTTCATTCGCCCTTTGGAAGGTCTTGTTTTTTATCCTTCAGGGAGACTAGCCGCCCTCCTCACCAAACAAGTCTGGTGGGGGAACCAGTTTAGTCGCCGGTGACCCGACCATGAGGCAGGTAGTACTGGGTTACATGGTACCAGTAGCATATGACATAACATGACCTGACATACATACATACATTTAACAGACAGGTGAGATTTATATTATAGATTTCAAGTTTGTAGATCAAAATTCGTTGAGTATATAGGTTGAGAATTGTCCTTGCACACACACACATTCTCACTTTTGTAGATATATAGATAATTAAAATCGAGAGAGAGAGAGAGAGAGAGAGGGGGGGAATGGAAAGAAATATATGGAGGTAGAGCTATTGACAATGTGCCTATGTTCTGGCATAGCGCGAACGGGAGTTCATAAGAGAATCGTTGGATAAAAAATATGATGACCAAGAAATCATTTAGCATAGAAATGGAATGTCAGAGAAAAACATTTTTTTTTTCAAATGGGCAGTATTATTTTACACAAAAATCTTTGACGTACGAAAAAAAAAAAGGAAAGGAAATATATCGAAAGAAAAACATTTGAGCGGCAATTCGACAAACGTCCACATGAAAAAAAAAAGACGAAAATCTCCATGCAGTACAATCAGGATATGAGACAGCGGGGAGAGGGCGAGGTTTTAAAAAGTTCACGAAAATATATAGAGGCCTTAGGTTAAGTGAAGGGGGTATAGGAGGTCGTATCTGTTAATGTTAAAGATAAGATATCCCTTAGAAAGAATGTAGTAGTCGAGGTTGTAGTCGGACCATTTTATTAGCTTCTCGTTTTTGTTCTTTGGTCTTTTCAAAATTAGCAAGATGATAGACAGCTAGCAATATTGGCCTTGGCTGATTCGAGAATTGATACTCGCCCGTTTTCAGAGTGGAACAAAAAAAAAATCAGTTCAAAGCACACGATTCTTGATGAACTTCTTGGTGGGATTTCTGTTTTTTTTTTCAGTTTTATTTCTTTTCTATCAGAAATAGTTTTCGACGTTTTACGTGTGTCCACACTTCTCGGCGAAAAGCGCTGTCGGTCGTCCTCTATATGAAGCAGTAATCTAAGCTACATTTAAATTTGGATTTGAATTTTCGTTGTTTTGTTACATGAAAGTTTTTGTATTATTTAGTCTGCCGACTCAGAGGGGTAACTAGCATTTTCGGTCTGTAATGACAGCATTTTATTTGATCTGTCAATTCTAAGTTTAACGTGTACCTGAATATGACCTTAATTAAATCCAATGGTGAGGCCCCAGCTTGCGGGCTTTGGGGAGTGTGAAGCCATCCCTTAATTGCCATTTCTCCCAGTTCCACTATGACCCGGAGTGGTATACCTGTTAGCGCCTCAACTATGGCTTAAATAGAAACCAACTTGAAAAAAATATATTCTATTAAAGAATTTTTCTTCAAAATCACTGGATTCGACATTAAATAACCTGAAAAGGGTTGATATGTCGTAAAACAAATAAATAAAGCAATAAAGTTTAAAGTAGAGTAGCATATGGAGGGGCGGCTTTGTCCGGGCGTAAAATACGCTTAAATATGATATTTTTCTTTCTGCAGGTTTCGTATATATTATTAGAGAGTCGTGATTTCAAAAGTAAAATAAAAGTATTCAAGTACCATCAATTAGAATCGAAACAAAAATCGGAGCATTAAAAGCTGGCGACATACCATTGTACCAGCGTGTCACGGATACAAACCGATTAAAAATTAAAAATAAACTAAGATGAATGCATATCTTTGTTTTATCGTTATTTCCATGGCAGGTGCTCGTCTGAACTCCAATCGCTGGTTCCCCCCTCGCCAATCTTTCACGAAAAACACCCGTCTAGCTGAATCCACTGTCAAAATTTTTCCCCACTCTTTATCTGTGCCTAAATCAAAACGTAGATTCTATGAACAAAGATTCTTTCTTAGAACTGCACGCCTTTGGAATTCTGTTCCGTCTGCCTGCTTCAAACCTGACTACAGCCTGGATGTCTTCAAGTCCAACGTAAACAAATTCCTAATGAACTGTCCCCTTAAGTAAACACTCCACACTAACGTGCTGTACTTGCAACAACCCTTATCCCTGAGTGGCTTCCGGGCCTTGATAAGTGGTGACCACCGTGTAAAAAAAAAATGTGTAACGATTTCTTTTCAATTTTGACCCATTTTTGACCCCTCTAAATACAATTGTAACCGGCTAAAGACCCCAAAAAGAACGGTCCATAAAAAATCCAATCATTTGAGGCCATAAACGCCGCTCTGCGATTTTAGTTTCCGTGGAGATAGTTTGTAGATATGAAGATCGACAGACAGACATACAGCCGTTTATATATAAGATTCTCCACCAATTTTTCTATACTTACGTTTAAAATGGCATTGCTGCCAGTTTGATACAGTTAAATATCAAATAGTATTATCGTCGGTATGTTACATTTGAATTCAAAATAACCTTTTCTTCCGTTTTTGATGTTGCAATCTGAAATAGCATTTGGTTTGGTCTGTCATGCTCAAATTTGAAATAACATTTTCCACGGTCTTTTACAAGCTCGTTTGAAATAACGTTATCATCTGTATGCCTACATTTAAGCCATGGCGAGTGCTCGACTGAACTCCAATCTATGCCCCCCTCGCCAAACTTTCACAAAAAACACTCAACTAGCTCCAACAACTACATATTATTTTCCCCACTCTCCATCTGTGCCCAAATCTTAACGCAGATTCAATGAAAAAAGTTTCTTTCCCTGAACTGCCCGCCTTTGGAACACTCCCAGTTCAATACAAGCTAGCATTCAAATCTAATGTAAATAAATTCCTGTAAGTAATCTCTATAAATAAAAAAAATCTAACCAATTCACGCCATAAGTCATTACTGCACCATCACTTACATTTTTTTTTACAAAGGCATCATCACTTATCAAGGCCAAGACGCCACACGAGGATAAGAGTTAAAGAGTGTACACTAAACAATTGTACAATAAAGTAATCGTTAGTAATGGAAATTCGGCAAATGTGTTAAATTATATGGAACGGTTCATCAAAAACTTGTTTACGTTGGACTTGAAGACAACCACATTGTAGTCAGCTGGAAAGCAGGAGAACGGAAGACAATTCCATAGACGTGCAGTTCGAAAAAAGTAGCTTTGTTCATGGAATCTATGTTTAGGTTTAGGTACAGAGAAAGAGTGGAGGAAATTATTGATAGTGTTTTCTGCTAGACGAGTGTTTCTTGTAAATGTTTGGCGAGGGGAGACCATAGATTGGAGCTCAGTCGAGCACTTGCCATGAAGATAACGATAAAGCAGAGACAAACTCGCAACATATCTTATCCGGGCCTTGATAAGTCGTGACTCCCAAGTAGAAAAAATTCAAAACAGCCCTTTCATCGATTTGTGGTGCTTCAATTTGAAATAGCATTTCGTTTGATCTGTCACGCTTAAGTTTGAAATAACATTTTATCTTGTGTTGCTTAAATATAAAATATTTTTACCGGTTCGTCATTCCTGCTTTAGATTCAATAATTTTTATCGGTATTTCATACCTCAGTTTCAAGTAGTACTTTTGTCGGTCTGTCAGACAAGATTTTGGAATAACGGTTTGTCGGTCTGTAATTCAGAAGTTTGAAATAGCAATTTTTATTGTTCCTCGGGAGACAGCGTACGGCACAATCACGTTGACACATAGGTGCTCACCATATCCCCGAAGTTAAGCAACGTTGAGCCTGGCCAGTACCAGATGGGTGACCATTTGAGAAGGTTAGGCGCTGCATGTACCTTCTGGGAAGGCTGGGGGTGGGGCCAGCGCCCTCACCCTGTAAAAAGAACTTCTCGCTACAACATCATCTAAAAAAAAGTTGTATATGGCCTATACCCCTCCAGGGGCTCCAAGGGCTATGGATGGATCGGGAGTCGGCAATAATATAGGCCCAAAGGCTACTCGAGGATAAAAGTTAATGTGTATAAGTTAGACAGTGAGAAAATACAATGATGGTTGGTAATGGTAGAAATTTGATTATTTAAGAGGAATGCTCGAAAAGAACTTCTTTATATGGAACTTAAAAACGACCATGTTATAGTAAGTTGCGAGGCAGCTCTGTGGTATTGTGTTCAGCAGTGATAGGAAAGAAACTTTGCCCATGGAAGTTTCTTTTAGTTTTAGTAGCACATAGCCTATAAGGAAAATTGTTGAAGGTGGTTGTATCTAGACGAATGTTTGTTGTTAATGTCTTACACAGTAGAACATAGATTAAATTCCGTTGAGTAAAGAAATTGTTGTCAATTTCTCACGCGTATGTTTAAAATGGCATGTTTACCGATACTTCACAATGCCAGTTTGAAAGGTAACTTTGTCGCTAAGCGCACAATTTAAATAGACGCTTGTTTAAATGTCTCTCCGTGTTTAAACTAGACAAACCCATGTTTATTTGTTTTTATATTCATTTTAGTTACTTTAACGATCGAGTTTTAATTCTTATTTCTGTTATTCGTTTCTTTCCGTAGCTAGTTTGTATATTTTTTTTCGTCGTCCTGTCCTTTTCTTGTATCTTGTGTCCACATAGGAATAAAACGTCATTTAAAGTTCTGTTTTTTTTTGTTTTTTTTTTTACCGTTTCCGTTCTTATATTTTATTTCTTTGTATAGTTTTCACGACGGAGTTATCTCCGCCTGCTTCGAAAATACCATCCCTTTATATTTTGTTTTGTAGTAATTTTTTATTTATTTTCTGCTGCACATTTCTTGTGCGTTTTTCTGTCATCGCTGACTGTCTTTTCTGTTTTACAACAACAGAAATCCACTTCCCGTCATAATGGCTGTCACCTCCTCTTTTAGAAATTGAATCCTTTCGAGGCATTTGACTTCACGAGCCAATTTCGGTTCTTGCGTCCCGCTAAATTTTACTGAAATCCTATCCCAGAACATTTCGCCTTCTCCCCACAGGCATCGCATACATACCTTAATACATACCGCTCACACTGCGTCAATTGTGAACCGAATTATTATTTTTTTTTACGTTACGCGTCATAATGTCTGAACATTTTTATAGAGAACCGTTCTTTTTCCTTTAATCGTCATTCTTTTCATGTTTCGATAAATTATAGATGTTTGCGATCATTGATTCTATTTCAGTTCATTCTATTTGGATGCATTATCAAATCGCCGTCTCCTTATACACCTTTATCACAGTTTTCTACGGCCTCCTTCAACTAGATATATTGAAATTCTAAATTTTTGAAAAAGAACTCCTCCTCTATCTTTTTACGTTCTATTTCGAAATACACGATGAAGCAATATAATTTATTAACCATTTTGTATTCCAGAGAAAAATGCGAGCATGAAAATTAACATTTATAATAAAGCTTAGAAAAGTCCAAGAATTGGTTGTTAAAACTGGAAAAGAAAAAGAAAAGATATTCTAGTTAAAAAAAAAAAAAGGTCTGGTCCCCCGTGAGTGCACAGTGAACGAGGCATAAAAAATGACTAATTTCAGCATTTTCGCCCCCCCCCACTTAACCCAAAAAGTCCCCAGGGGACGTCAAATCCTAGTCAAAATGAACAAACGGTGCAGTATTAGGCCTTAACGTATGTAAATTTGAGTTCTGCACCATGCATAAAAAAAAGAAATAACTAAGTCCATCATTTGCCCCTCCTCTCATTTAGCCCCAGAAGTCCCAAAGGCCTTAACAAGCTTAAATTTGAGATCAACACCATGCAATACTGCTAAATAGACGTACACAGAAAAGTTGGGGCTAATATGGTAAAATAGTCCAAAAAATGGAGTGTTTTATTAGCCCTAAAAGAGACCATGTGACAATCGCGAAGTATAGACAAACAAAATTATATAGAATCAGCTAGTTACAACTTTTCAGAAAGTTTTATAAAAATCCAAAGCATCATTTTTATAATAAGCACAAAAGTGTCAATTTTAACAATTTTAACTCGAAAGGCACCCTTTGTAGATACGAGGAGATATCCTGGAAAAACCGTTCTGTTACTTTTTACTCATATCATGTTTAATGTTTGTGCAAAATTTCAAAACATTCCAAGGCATAGTTACTGAGAAATATGCGGACAGACGAACGGGTGAACGGACAAGTGTGAATTTATAGGTCCACACTCATTTTTCCAGGTATTGCTTTGAAATAATATTTTCTTTTTGTTTTCAATATCATACGCATTGTCAATAATTCATAAAAAAATTACCAACTTCTTAAATTGACTAAATAAAAAACTCAAATGAAAGACATAATTAAGTAAATAAACAGAAAGAAGGGACAAAATAAAAGAGAAACCGAATTAATAGGCGACGTCGTAAACGAAATATTATCAACCCTAGCACGACTAAGAGTATCAGTTTTGTTCACTTCCTCTAAATAACCCAAATAATATGGTATGTGAGCGACAGTCGCACTATTATTTATGAAGGTGTCGACGACGGAAAAGTTACTATGGTAACCAACAGCCAACCAGAAGAAATTGTCTCTAAAACGGCAATGTTGAAAAAGTTGCTATGGTAACCAACAGCCAATCAAAAGAAACCGTCTCTTATGTTCTTACTAATTCTGAGGACTTTCAAACACCAGTAATTTTATTATGATTTTTGTTTCAATGAACGAACATTTTACATTTATTTAAAAATATACCCAAGAAGGTGACCTTTGAACTCTTAAAATTGTTTGAAATTTGCTCGCAGAATGATTGAGCAGTGAAGCTTTAAAGAAAGGCTAAATGGATAAACAAAAAAAACGTAACCAAATATATTAAAAACACTACCGTGTTTGAATAGTAACTATCGCTCATCAAATATAGACTAAAGCTATCTTTTGCAAAATAGCTGTTTTTTAGGGAGAAAATATGCAACAAGAACGCAGCATTTCATATTACGTACCTAATTGCAACATCTATAAATTTACCGGGACCAGAGGAAGTTCCTGTTTTATCTATCTTCTGTTGAATATTATTAGACACTTCATATACATATATGAGTGTATGTACGTTACCACCTTTCACACATATTTATGCTTGTACGCACGTTATCATCTTTTCCGCACTTTTACGTTCGTGCATACGTTATAACCTTTCACGTAACAAATGTTTACATATATATACACATATATATGTACATATACATATATATGTATATATATACATATATATGTATATATATGCATATATATATATATGTGTGTATATATATAAATAATATATTCAACAGAAATATATATATATATGTATATATGTATATATGTGTGTGTATATATAAATATACGTACATATATATGCATATATATACAGATATATATATATATATATATATACATATATGTACATATATATATATATAAATATACACGCACACACACATAAAATTTTCTATTTGTTAATTAGTAAATTTATTATTATAATTAATATATCAACATTTGCCCAAATTACATCGATGATTATAATCTATTTTACATGTTTACGTATACGAAATTAAAAAAAAAAGTTTATTAAATTGTATTTACTTGTTTATACATTTGAATGTAAAACTATACATAGCTACGTTCTTATTACTGTTATAATTAAATTTATTATTGCATAAATTAAAATTGTTTGTATTCTTTAGTTCTAAACCTATAATTTTATTTAGTTGAAATTTATGAATTCGCTAGAACATAATTGTTTAACTTAAGCGAACGTATTAATAATTTAATTTTTAAGTTTAAGCTTAACCGCGTTATTGCCCTTAGAACAAAACCTCAAATATATCTTCTCCGACTTTTTGATCCTATCTTTATTATTCTTTCTTTTATCTTTGGCTTATTTCTTTCCGCTGAAGAAAGAAGTCAACGAAACGTTACGTAAAAATAGAGCATTCGAAACAAACAGGGCAAAAACAAGGCCATACACTGCCAACAGGTGCTAGACTGAAGGAGTACATTAATAAATCTCTTTTATAATATGTATTAAACTATGTAACACAATATTTTTTAAAGTATTTATGAGTATTTATAAATTTATCTCATTTCTCTATTTAAAATACAATGGACATTATTTTCAAAATAAAATATTAATATATCCATATTTGTGCGTTTTATTGTGTTTTGTTTGGTTTTTGTTTTGTTTTTTTGTACGCCCCAAAACTATTTTTTTTGCACTATCCAGAAAAAATATCGTCTTTATCAAAACATATTTGTTGATATAATATATTTCTCATTCCGTAAAACCTTTATAGGTCCGGCTAGTTATTATTACTTTGATTATTGGAACTACTGTTTTTATCTTGAGTGTTATTTCCGCAACGTTTCGACTGGGATAACCTGCGACGTTCTTAAGGAATCTTTTTTTCGAACTCGGTAGTCTGCACAGAAATTGGGATGGTCCTTTATATTTAAATTACGAGAGTAGCGTGTTCTTTCTCCGCCAACTATGACTGGATAGAATCCCTAAGTAATTTTCGATTGTATTCTACCTGTCGGTCATCAGAGATTATACGGACGTAGGTGAGAATATATTATAATCTTCGTATTATTTTGATTCATGGAACTACTGTTGTCATCTTGAGTTTGATTTTCACAACGTTTCGGTCGATGTAACCTCTGACTATCTTCAGGTTTATCTTATCGAGCTCGGGAATGTTTCTGACGAATTCGGGAATTTGGACGGAATTTCGAGCGGAAGCCTTTATTTACTTCACGGGGGTAAAGTGCTTTTGTTCCGTCAGCATGGACTGGATAGAGGTCCGCAAGGACCCGTGGGGCAGTGGTTAAAGTAATTGGAAAAACCAATTGTAAAAAGTGATAATCCTCTGAAGGTTTAAGGTTCAATCCTCAGTGTGGACGATCGAAAAATACAATTGCGAATTACTTAGGACGTCAATCCAGTCATGGCTGACGGAACAAGATCATGCTACCCATGTGAAGTAAATAAAGGGTTCTGCGCGAAATTCTGTAAGAATTCCCAAATTCGACAGAAACATTCCTGAGTTCGACAAGATACCCCTGAAGAAGTTCGGGGTTACATCGACCGAAACGTTGCGAAAATCGCAGTCAAGATGAAAACAGGAGCCCGATAAATCAAAATAATACGAAATAACCAATCTTTATCTAAAAAATTCAGAAACACAATATTATAATCTTAAAAGAATATATACAAAAACACATGCATAAATATTTTATTAAAAAAAAAGGAAATTGCCAAACTGATTTCACCTCTATACGCATTAATTATCTTCTGTTTTGGTCTATCGGTTAAATATCAGCATTGTATTAAATTCTGTAAATTAACTATATATATATATATATATATATATATATATATAGAGAGAGAGAGAGAGAGAGAGAGATACACTATATATACAATATATATATACACTATATATACCATATATATATATATATATATATATATACCATATATACACTATATATAAAATATATATATAGATACACTATATATATAGATACACTATTTATATAGATATAGTATATATATATATATATATATATATGTATGCATATCTATATTACACTACAATGCTTCAAGCTAACTAAAATAAAGTGCATTGTATTCGACGCAAATTGGATTATACTTCAAAAATAATTTTTTCAAATTACATATTCAGTGATCGGGCGGTCTTCCCATTTAGAAAGTGATAACGTACGTACCAACATGATATTTCCTTAGTATACATTTATATCTCTACTTATATATAAAGGCACTGTGTGAGAGAGAGAGAGAGAGAGAAAGACAGCGAGAGAGAGAAAGAGAAAGAGAGAGAGACAGACAGACAGACAAACAGAGCGACAGAGTTCCATCGCCATGGACTCCGAATCGGTTAGGACGATTGTTTGGAAATTTCACACAAAATTATTATATGTCAGACAATGCCATTTTTTGTTGGTGTTCTGTTACTTTCGAATGTTCCCTTTTTACATAAAGATTTGCTGACTTTCAGTTAACTGAAGAACTACTGCATGTCTAAAATTACTAGATTATAAAATTTATAATATCTTGTTCTAATGATATTCGAAATTATAGTTACATCAAAGAGAGATCACTCTCATATTCTTGTCTAGGGTTTCTACATTGCCTTTTTTAAAGCTAAATCTCGCGAATTTGGCATTTTTTTAGGCATTTTAACCTCCGAATTTGACCTATTTTTATTCAAAACGTGACAGGAGGACAAACTAATGAAATAACAAGCAAAATATTGTATAGATAACACTCATATCTACTCTGTTTGACGTTCAGTTTCCCTTAAAACAAGAAAATATTCCCAAAGTTTATTTTTTTTTACAAGCATCATCATCGCTGACGACTTCACATCAATTTCATCTTTCATCCATTAAAAATAATCTACTATTACCGTAATATTACATCCGGTTCTAAGTAAAGTAGAAAAGTTGCCAAAGATAGAAGAAAGAGAGATAAGATGAAAAATGGATATATAATTATAAAGACAGTAAATATCATCATTATTGGCAACTATCATGTTGTACATTATTTTAATGAGCATTTGATGTATGTCTGTAAGTGTAATTACGTCAAACTTCAACATATGTTGAATATTTGAAACCAGTAATGATTCAAATTATCAAATACACGTGATTTACTTCATGCAAATTGTTGCATCATAATATCTACTTTATTTATTTTCATAAGCGGAACCGGGTTAGAATTATAATATACAAATACATAATGAAAATCGAGTATAATTTGACGGATTTGAGTTATAAGAAGGTATCACACTTATTAGTAAAGTTAGATAGGTTCTACTCCTTTTATTATTTGCTTGACACAGAGGCACTGCCACAGGGACACTTCAAAAACATATTGTGTCTAGCCTTGATTTGTGATTATGGCAATGAACGTCGTTCTACCAACACACAAAGCAACTTGGGAATACTTGTCGTTCTACCAACTCACTTTGATTTCGACAAAGCAAATTGGGAATACTTGTCACTTAGTTTTATATGACTTGCTTAGAGAGCTCCTGTCCTGACAGGTATAGGGCATAGGTCTGACTGCTCATCTTGCTGCTGTTTCGAAAGGTAGTACAATCACCCTGTTAGATAACGTTTAGTTGTAGAGTATCGAGATAAATGTAGAGTCGTATCTCGTATAGAGAGGAGAATGTGCGCATCTCTGGCGGACTTCACCGTAAATAGAACGCCTTAGAGATCCGGCTAATATGTCACTTTGTGTGAATTTTGGTTTCTGAATTACAACAAACAAACACTTTGTTCAACCCAATCTCTCTCTGTGAAGATCCCTACATAGAATTGTTATATATTTGAAAACACAAGAAAAATTATCTATTATATATCGATCCAGCGATCTATCTATCTATCAATCTATCTATCTATATATCTATCTATCTATCTATCTATCTGACTGGCGTGGTAAGCAAATGAACTAGGAGATGTGAACTATGTTTTGCTATTATTATTAAAACAAGTCCATATAACATCAAACTTGGTAATCGATCGAGTTGTACCGGAAGCTCTAAAAATAGCTGACCACAAGTCTGTCACATGGTTCTAGTTAGCTGAGAAAAATAGATGAGTTGGATTGCGGATGTTAACAAAAGATTATCTGAAAAGGGGTCACCTGTCGAGGATGGGGCGGGGCGTCTAAGACGTAGGACGTATAAACATTAACCACCCGAGGAAAGATCGATGGCCATTCCTCTGCAAGATGTCATGCCTGGGAGTGAATAAACTATATAAAAATACACAGCGTCTTCGTATCTGTTGAAATATCTCCATTTACACAAAATACTTCTTCTCAAGAATTGCTGAATATCTTCCTGAGACTGACCAGCAGAAACCAAGTATGTCGTTGAATAAATGTGTTTCTGCTATATGTCCACACACACACACACACACACACACACACACACACACACACACACACACACACACACACACACTAAACTACGCACTAGGTAAATGTTAAGAACACACACCTAGACGATCACGGAGCATAAATAGGCTGCAACAAAATAACTTAGGGTTCAGATAGTGAAGAAGCCCCTTATAGACGTTAGACACAAAGCAAAAGTTACATGTCATTTAGATGGACTCTTCGTTACCCAACAATACGTCTGTCTGTTAATATGATACAACATCATATAACAAGACACCTTCTCTACCACCAATAGCAATGGCGAAAAACTCGTTATCGGAAAGTACATCTTTTAAACTCCTCGGCCTAACGTTCACAGGAAACATGACTTTGAAAAATTACATTGAGAGAATTGCGAGAACCGCTGCGAAAAAGGTAGGTTCTCTCTACCGTACTAGAAAGCTACTAACGCCCGAAAGTATCCTGTACCTCTATACGGCCACCATTCGCCCATGTATGGAGCATTGTTTCCATATTTGGGTTGGTGCATCTGCTACTAGTCTCTCACTCCTTGACAAGGTACAAAAGAGAGTCGCCAACCTGATAGGTCCTGAACTATAATCTTAAGTTCAGCCTCTGTCCCATCGACGAAATATAGCATCCCTCTTCCTATTCTACACGTACTTTAACGGTGAATGCTCCGAAGAACTGCAAGCACTTGTACCCCCTCGACGTAAATACCCCCGACAAAGCCGACAAATAGCAAAATCCAACCCCTTCACAATTGAGACCCCTAAATATAAGAGAGCCTTCTACACCAGTAGTTTCTTCCCCAGAACCACTAGATTTGGAATTCCTTTCCGGGTTCCTGCTTCCCCAACTGTACTGACATGCAGAAGTTCAAGTGTAACGTGAACCGATATCCTGCTGCCCAACTGCCTACATAGTACCCCTGTAGCTTATGTCTCTGATAATAGCCCCTACATCAAAGTGGCGCTTTGTTTGGGGTGAAAATGTAATAAAACCTAAAATTTATAGAGTATACAAGATGATTCATTTTGATGCCGACACATACACACGTACGTATGTCGATTTAGTTATATATAACATACACCATGTTGATACACCCATCATATTACAGGATGTTTTCTATACATTCGGCCCCTAATTCACAGGTCCTGGATATGACCTAAAACTATATCCGATGGTTAGGCCCCACCTTGTGGGCCTTGGGGATTGTGGAGCCGCCCTTTAATTGCCATTGCTCCCAGGTTCACTCTGACCCGGAGTGGTAGTAGCTGTTAGGGTCCCAACTATGGGTTAAATAGAATCCGACTTAAAAAACACACAAATATACTCCATTAAAAATCGTTCCTCAAAATAACTAGATTCGGCATTAAGTAACCTGAAAAAGGTTGATATGCCGTAAAACAAAAACAACCAACCTAATTCAAAATAACCACTTACTTCTCAGTGACAACATGCTTTGTCTAAGCCTGTTAAGCGAATGGGGGGGATTAAAGGAAAGGTAGACGTTAACTATTTTCAAAAGTGAGAGCAGTTCGGTCAACACTCATTTTAGTCGCGGGTAACATTCTACCTAATTAAGAAGAAATAGATTTAATCAACAAATATGTTTTCATGAAGCTCGCATATAATGGATACCGCAAAAACTTACCCTTTTTTTTGGTGAAAAACCAACATGCAGAAAAATATGTGTTTATTAATATTTCTAAGAATTTTATCTTTAAAACATAAAGAATTTGACATTTTTATTCTTGAAAAAGTCCGCACTACAGGGGCGAAACTTCGTCGAGCTTTTAAACCTTTACACCTCCGTATTTATCATCGCGTTGGATTTTATATCATATTTTAATTATATATATATATATATATATATATATATATATATATATATATATATATTTCTTACATGGAGGTCACCACTTATCAAGGCCCAGAAACCACTCGGGGACAAGGGTTATTATATATATATATATATATATATATATATGTATATATATATATATACATATATATATATATAGTAAGTTATAAAATGTATATGGCGATTAAGCTACACTGAATATTCCGCGTTTGATCCACTCTAGGACTTTTCAGGCTTATGCCTAGGCGCATAAGCCTGAACAGTCCTAGAGTGGATCAAACGCGGAATATTCATACTTCAAAAGTGCTCAATACGTAGGTAGAGCTAGTTAGTAAGTTATAAAATGTATATGGCGATTAAGCTACACTGAATATTCCGCGTTTTCCCCACTCTGAAGAGTCCTAGAGTGGATGAAACGCGGAATATTCAGTGTAGCTTAATCGACATATTTATTTTATAACTTACTAACTAGCTCTACCTACGTATTGAGCACTTTTGAAGTAAATACTTAAAGTTTACGCATAAATTTATACTTTCGTATATTAATTTTATGTGAATAAATTTAGTAGTTATATATATATATATAGATAGATAGATAGATGTAAATGAAATATGGCGTAATAAAACATAAAATAAAAGGTAATTGCAATATCTCTTCTAAATTTTGGATTTTGTAATCATCCCTAAATGAATTTTATAATAATAATAATAATAATAATAATAATAATAATAATAATAATAATAATTATTATTATTATTATTATTATTATTATTATTATTATTATTGAGTAATAGTTACTTCTTATTCTGAAGAGTTAAGGGTAAAACAGATTCATTTCTTGATACATTAATTAAGCGAATAATTTTACGTTCTGAAAACGTAAACTCATTCGCTCAATTATTATATCAAGAAATGAATCAAAGGAAAATGAATTAAAGGAAAAAAATTGTAAAATAGCTAACATCATGAAATTTGTCATCTGCTTTATATATATATATATATATATATATATATATATATATATATATATATATATATATATATACTATATTTATTACGACACTATATATACATATTTCAAGGCCGTACAAGTGGTTCATTGCGCTGAATCAACCATAAGAGTTTGGAAAGCGTCAGCGCAAATTCATCAGCGACTTTGAAAAACTGAAACAATGCAAAGTAAACGAACAGGGAAAAAAATGGATATGCGCTGATTCTTTCCAACCTCTTATGGTCGATTCAGCGTAATGAAACCACTGGTACGACCTTGAAATATGTATTTATAGTGTCGTAATAAATATTGTATTTTCAACTCTCATATCCACGATCGAGCATTTTATTGTATTTTTTCATCACTCCCTGATACGCTATATATATATATATATATATATATATATATATATATATATATATATATATATATATATATTATTCTCTCTTCATGTCACTTATCGATTTTACCGTTTTTCTGATGCTATTATTTGGTTGTTCTGCAAAGGTTATCCATTGGGTGGCAGCGATGACAGCATATCGAATATCGTAACAGACGGACGGCTTGTTGTCGCGTCCAAAACTGTCGTTTACCTTGGATGACGTTTGTTGTCGACAGGCCTCAACCAGCGATGACAACGACTTTACAACGAAAGACGATATAGCTTCTGAATCTAAACGAAGATGCAATACAAAAACAGTATCCACAACATTGCAAGGTCGGGACAGTTCAGTTACTTGCATATAATATCGGGACGGGGTTGGAAGCGGAGAAGGTCGCCATTTTATTAAGAATAGCAACAGTGCCAACATGGCGCATTCTTGTCAGACATGTTTCCACTTAATTTTAGAAATGGCGGGAAGAGATTTCTTCTCGTTCGTTTGCTTGCATTTTTTAGAAATATTGTGAGCGCCATTTTCTAATTCATAAAAGTAAACATACAAGAGTGCTCATATACACAACACCATACATATTTGAACAGTTCTGCATGAACTTTATATATATTTTATTTGACTTTTTTTATACACACAAACACACACACATATATATATATATATATATATATATATTAATAGAGAAAGAAAATGACGATATAAAGCAATATACTATATATATATTAGAAAGAGAGAGAGAGAGAGAGAGATTTATTCATTTATTCAATAAGGATATACATAAATTGGAGTGTAGGGTAAGTGAGGGCTCTTTATACCATGGTATTTCCAAGTCTAATGCCCCTTATCAGAAAAGGAGAGAATATGCTAGGTAACATAATAAGGATGCGACGTCTTGCGATAGTTACCTTAGGAGCGAAATAAAATATTGAGGCTGTTTGTTTAAGTTCACTCCTAACGTAACACTCGCAAGACGTCGCATCCTTATTTTGCTATCTTTTTTAAGGGTTTTATGTATCGAGTTCATCCTATGAGAATACAGTGTTTATTGTGTGCATTAACACAATTAGAGCTGTAATTTAGTATTTTTATTCATATAAATATTTCCGCTAATTATGTGCATACGTGTTTCAGTAATTACATTGTTCAAAATCTAAGATTATCAGAGAGAGAAAGAGAGAGAAAGAGACTTATATGCTGCATACACATTATATATATATATATATATATATATATATATATATATATATATATATATATAGTAAGTTATAAAATGTGTATGGCGATTAAGCTACACTGAATATTCAGCGTTTCATCTACTCTAGGATTCTTCAGGCTTTTTTTTTTGGCAGACATACAAACACACACACATTTTGCCTTTTATATTATAGATAGATTATGGCCGCTTGAAAGAAATTTCTTTTATGATAATATTTTCGTTTTCCCATTACATTCAATGTGGTATGTCATATTTTACAGTAAATGAAGCATTACTGTGTTATTTTATGCAAAAAGTACATATTGTGAAAAAAAATGCATACGATGGATTACAAATAAATTCGAACCCTGATTAAGTCGAAACCGACGTTAGCTTACGATTGGATTCCGCCAAATTCGAATCCTCTCAGAGTTAAGTTCCCTTTCTAACGCCCGAAAGTATCCTGTACCTCTATAAGGCCACCATTCGCCCATGTATGGAGCATTGTTGCCATATTTGGGTTGGTTAGTCTCTCACTCCTTGACAAGGTACAAAAGAGAGTCGCCAACCTGATAAGTCCTGAACTATCATCTAAAGTTCAGCCTCTGTCCCATCTACAAGTACTTTAACGGTGAATGCTCCGAAGAACTGCAAGCCCTTGTACCCCCTCGACGTAAATACCCCCGACAAACCCGACAAACAGCAAAATCCAACCCCTTCACAATTGAGACCCCTAAATATAAGAGAGCCAGCCTTCTACACCAGTAGTTTCTTCCCCAAAACCACTAGATTTGGAATTCCTTTCCAGGTTCCTGCTTCCCCAACTGTACTGACATGCAGAAGTTCAAGTGTAAGGTGAACCGATATCTTGCTGCCTAACTGCCTACATAGTACCCCTGTAGCTTATGTTTCTGATAATAGCCTCTACATCAAAGTGGCGCTTTGTTTGAGGTGAGAATGTAATAAAAACTAAAATTTATAGAGTATACAAGATGATTCATTTTGATGCCGACACATACACACGTACGTATGTCGATTTAGTTATATATAACATACACCATGTTGATACACCCATCATATTACAGGATCTTTTCTATACATTCGGCCCCTAATTAACAGGTCCTGGATATGACCTAAAACTATATCCGATGGTTAGGCCCCACCTTGCGGGCCTTGGGGATTGTGGAGCCGCCCTTTAATTGCCATTGCTCCCAGGTTCACTCTGACCCGGAGTGGTAGTACCTGTTAGGGTCCCAACTATGGGTTAAATAGAATCCGACTTTAAAAAAAAACACAAATATACTCCATTAAAAATCGTTCCTCAAAATAACTAAATTCGCATTAAGTAACCTGAAAAAGGTTGATATGCCGTAAAACAAAAACAACCAACCTAATTCAAAATAACCACTTACTTCTCAGTAACAACATGCTTTGTCTAAGCCTGTTAAGCGAATGGGGAAGGGGTTAAAGGAAAGGTAGACGTTAACTATTTTCAAAAGTGAGAGCAGTTCGGTCAACACTCACTTTAGTCGCGGGTAACATTCTACCTAATTAAGTCTAGCAACACTGGCAGGACGGCGTATAAGTCACGTGTTCCAACATCAACTAATTTTACTATAGATTTTGATACTTTCACTTTGTTATGGAAGTACCTCATCATCTCTCATCTCCGTCGTCATTCTGGACGCTTCACCATCGAATCTACACGACTTCTCCAGTTCTCTCGATCTCGCATGAGAGTTTGCAGGCCCCTAGTACCTTCTAATCATGTGTCCTGCAGCAGTCATTTTTCTCTCAGAACGGTTGGGGTGTCGATCTGTTTGTATCCAGAGAACTAGCTTGCCGGCTTCTTCTTTGCTGTGCCTCATGCAGTGACCAGCTACTCTTATCCTTCTCTTCTGTACTTTCAGTGATACTGGTGGTAGGTCACCATTCCTGATTCTAACAAAAATAATTGAAGAAAACCACGCTAACAGTAAAATCGAATCGGTATAAAGTTTTACTATACTAATTTATACGAATTTATGTTTTAACATTAATTCTATTTCACTGATCTTCGTTAAAACATCTGAGACGAAAATAAAAATGATGTAAAAACTTGAGGTCTACTGTCTGCTCTGTCTCGTGGCAACATTGCATTGACTAAGATTAGCTGTTGGACTAAAAAGTGTGGGTGGTTCTACACAAAGGATTCACCAGTATAAACACATCATCTGCCTTGGTTTCTGAATAATTTAGTTGTTGTGGCGTTGAAAAATACGGAAGATTCAGATGCCTCCGTTCAGTCTCGAAAGACAATGGATACCCCTTGTAAGGGCAGTTGCGCATGTAATTGTGTGTTAAGGGTTGCGCAATCCCTAACCACACTTCTCCTGAATCGGCACTGCTTTAGTCCAGTGGCAAGGAGAAGCCCAGGACGACTGGAAAATGCCGAGATAAGCACACACAGCACCTGGAAGTCCCAAATGGTCACCCATCTGATACTGGCCAGGTTCATCATTGCTTAACTTCGGTGATCTGACGGGAATCAGTGTGTCAAACGTGATTATGTCGTATTGACAGGAGGATCAATCATTAAACTCCCCAACTGACATTAGCTTGCTCGAAATAAGGATGGTCAAAACCAATTTTTAAGAAATGAAAGCCACTAAAAACTAAAATCAAGAAGATATTGGATTACCATTTATGGTGGTCATGGCCGTGACTAGGTAAAACTTGTTGAATAACATGTAAATACGGTTACAATGATTTTTTTATGTTTGCATGTGAGTTCCTTGCCTTTGGACTCGAAAACGACTGGGCCGATTTTATGAAATTTCACACAAAGGTAGTTCATGTACCTGGCAGTGTTCCTAGATAGGTTTTATATAGGACTATCTTTGATATGCAATAATGATCAATAATCGAAAAAATCCAATGAAAGTAGGATCAGGCGATTTAAACCTAAGTTAACACCTTACACAACCTTACATCACAAGTGCATTGGAGAAGTTTTATTACCACACAAGCAGAAAGGCCCGACATATAAAATCAACTGTAGATTTTTTTTTATATGACTAGGGCAAATTCGAAATGATCTGTTTTTTCTGGGTAAAGCTCAATTGCATCATGATACTTGACATTTTGATTTTAACCTTAAATCCAAGCTATTATCACCGGACAAGCAGTAAGGCCAGGCATATAAAATCGACAGTAGGTTCTTTGATATGACAGGGGCGCATTCGAAATGAATGTTTCTGTTTAACGTACAATTGAAGCACGGCACTTGAATTTTATGATTTAAACTTAAATGCAAGCAATTATATATATAAATAGTTTTAGAAAAATGAACAGTAGATTCCTTACAGTACAATATAGACTCCAATCTAATGTGAATTAAGTCACTGCGGGGGTCATCTGAGCTTTCTCTCTGTGCACCGCGATGAGTTGTCAACCAGAGAAGACGGTCACTCGATTTGATTGAAAAATTGGCTATTTTACCGATTTCGATGACGATATACACATGGGAGTGTGCAAACATTCGTTGACTATCCTTCAATTCCGGGCAAGTTAAGCCTCCCCCCCCCCTGCTAGTACAGGATGGCCACAAAAATACTCTAATTAGGCCCCGTTTCTTAGTGTTTTGTCCCAATGAAATGAAACTTTGGTCATAACTAGTTTATTATATTCAAAGCATCACATCAAAACACTAGGATCTTTGGCCCTTTTTTTTTCTCCGTTGACTGTAAAATGCTCAGAAAACAATTGAATTTCCTCTGTTTTTTTTGGGGGGGGGCATCTGTATTATTATATATTTTAGCAGTATTTGTTTGCTTTGCATTAATTCTAGCATTAACTTAGACACCGGTCACGAACTATATTCATAAATGCCAACAAGAATAATCCAATTTACGACACGCTGTCTACTTTACGGCTTAGTTAAAGTAAGCATTTAATCCATGTATAATCAACTAGTCGCTGGAGATTATCGAAACATACCGATTCTTTTTGTCACAGCTCAGGTTTGACAGAAACGCTAATATGAAAGGAAACTGAAGATTAAGTACGAAAGATTAAAACAGGGTGTGGACGAAAAAAAAAAACAATATAACAATTAATTAATCAATTAAAATTGTCGAAGATTATTAAAATGACTTGTAATTTAAAAGCAAAAAAGAGGGATAATAGAAAGAAATTCACTGATTGAAACATTCGATAATAATTTAACATTTAGAAAGACGAGACGAGTGTAAAATTGTTTTTAATACATATTCCGATTTATATATATATATATATATATATATATATATATATATATATATATATATATATATATATATAAAAGCGAAAATGTATGTATGTATGCGTGTGTGCATGTGAGTATGTTTGTGTGTCTACTAAAAACTTTCGACAGACAGGAAACAAAAATTCACAAACTTGGTCTCATATGAAAGCCGCATCCTTCGCCCGAAAGATATCGAAAAATTGGCCAAAAACGTTAATTTTTTCACCCTGAAATCAACACTTTTCTTCAGAGGGGGGGGAGAACAAAAATCGTCTTCTCATGACGAGATCAGTTCTACGCATGCGTCAGACGACGTCATGACCTGATTTATTTTTAATATTTGAAGAACTGACACAATTTCGTGTACGTCGTGTTAGCTCAGTTTGTTAGAACGTTGGATCATTATCTAAACGTTTTGGGTTCGAATCGTGGGTGAGATTTTTTTTTTTCGATTTTTTAAATTTTAATATTGAAGCAGTGTTATTTAAGCCATTTTTCACGTAACGTTCGTTTTTCTGTTTTATTTTTTTACTTCGCTTATTCTTAGGTTTTCATTAACACCCCACTCCCGACCGACCACACACACCCAAAAACACTCGGGTACCCACCGATTTTTTAACTTTTAATATCGAAACAGTTTTTATTAAGCCATTTTTCACGTGTTTTTTTGGGGGGGGGGTAGTTTAAACGTTCGTTTTTGTATTTTCTTTTTTGTTTTTTGTTTTTTCGATTTTTACATTTAACAGCGTTCGTTTGCCTTACATTACTTTTTCTTGTGTTTTTTTTTTTCGATGTTTTGATTAAAAGCTCGACCCGTCCGTCGATAAATATCGAAAAATTGGCTAAAAACATTAATGCCTTCATCCTCAACTGGACACTTTTCTACTGGGAAGGGGTCGTTTTTTTCGCCGCTATTTTCGAAAGTCGGTATGACTTTCGAAAATAGCGGGGAAAAAACCGACCCCTACAAATCTTTTCGATTGACTAGCCTTAATTTAAACCTTCGTCTCTTCTGATTTGGCGATGGACGCAACAGCAAACACGTCCCGTTTTTTTTCACATTCTTTTTCTCCTTCGCGGTACAGGTTCGATTCCGCCTGCCTACTACCATTTTTGCTTTCTTTCTTTCTTTTTCTTTTTTTTTTTTTTTTTTTTTGCTCAATACACACATTCAATCACCCGAGCAACGCCGGCCACCAGAGTGAATTTTCATAAATAGCAATGTTTATTAAAAACAATTTCACACTCATCTGGTCTTTCTAACGGTTAAATCTTAAATTATTATCGCTTGTTTCAAACACTCAATTCCTTTTTATTTCACACGCGTTCGACAGACGCAAAAATACTGTACGCGGACATATACACATTATTTTTTACTTAACTACAAACATTTCAATTAAGGCCAGGGACTACCACGACCGTAGAATATAAGAGGAAGAAAAAGAAAATGAAGAAGAAAAATAAACTAAAAGAACAAACAGTTCAATTTTCTGAAGATGAATATTTTACTATTCGAAGATTTGACAAAAATTCATTTTTATTTTTAATAAATAGCAATATTTTTTTTAAATATTTAAATTATTTATTTTTTTAAAATATTCAAATTATTTATTTTTAAAAAATATTTAAATTATTATTTTTTAAATATCAGCTAAAGAATGAACAATACAAATTAAAAATATATTGTTACAAATAGGTTAGATGTTGAGAATTTTTTTGTTGTTAAAATGTGTTTGGAAAACATGCATAATCACGTGAATTGGTCACGTTTGGGAAACACACTTCTGACCTCATAGACGAAGGGGGGAATCTCAATATAGGAGCTAGAGTTAGTCAGTCAAAGAGTCAGTCTGAGAGTCAGTCTGGGAGTCAGCAGAAGAGTAGAGTCGAGAGCAATTGAGTTGGGTTGAGTTGGAGTCAGTTGATCTATGCATAAGAGTTCAATTGACGGACTTAATTCAACTGAAAGCGTTCAATGATAACAAACAAGTTCCTTGAAGGTGCTGACATAATTATTTACTATTGTTACAGGAAAAGGGTTGTCCCCTTTCCATGTAAATAAGAAGAGTATTAGGTGAAAATGAGATTAGGATAAGGCGAGACTCGAACCTTGTAAGCAAGGTTAAGAATTGGAATGTTAGAACTTAGTCTATTGATAAATTTTATTAGAAATAGTTAGAAATTGTGTAGATCGTAAAAAGAATTGATTGTTCATTCTGTTTGGAACCGGAATGTTAAAAAAAAAAAGAAGTCAGCCAAAAAGAATGAACAATACAAATTAAAAATATATTGTTAAAAATAGGTCAGAGCTATATGTTGAGAGTTCTTTTGTTGTCAAAAGCGTGTGCATAGCCACGTGAATTGGTCACGTTTGGAAAACACACTTCTGACGTCATGGAGGATTCTCAATATAGGAACTAAGAATTAGTCAGCAGAAGAGTCGGGAGTCAGTAGAAGAGTAGAGTGCAGTTGAGTTGGAGTCAGTCCTTTGGAAGCAAAAGGAAGAACACTAAACTATGTAGATCCCAAATTTGGATTCCTGACGTCATCAGCATTCGACCGATCTAATAGAATAAAGAATCATCTTTGTGTTTTTGTAACTGTTGTCATGTGTCATCTTTGAACACTCAAAAGGTAATTTGTTAATCATTTGTAATGAACATTGTGTAACCCTTACAAGATTATGTATCTCCCCTCCTCTGTGTTAAGAACTTGTATACATCTCCATTCAGTATCTATATGAAGACCCAAGCATCCTCAGAACTGTATGATGTATGAATGTCTTCTCTCCCTCATCATCACCATCTTAAATATGTCCCCCACTATACAACTAAAAAATTTGGACGGAATTTCTTCAAGGAACTATGGCGACGTAGTTGGAAAAAAATCAAGTGTAAAAGTTATATTTTCCTGAAGATTGAAAATCCAATACTTTATACTTACTTCGCGGAGGTAGCATACTCTTGTTCGTCAGCTACGACTAGATAGAGGTACTAAATTTGTGCGACCGAAAACTACAATTACTTAGAACATCTATCCAGTTGTGGCTGACGAAACGAAAACTTGCTATCCCCGGGAAGTAAATAAAGCGTTTTGTTACGAAACGTTATGAAAATGACACTCCAGATGAGACCAGTAGTCCGAAGATTCAAAATATTTTGATAAATTTTGTCATTTACATATTCCTTAACTGCTATGAGTAACGAGTGGGGTATGTATTACAAGATAATGTATTTTGCTAGTACAATATAAATTGTTAAATTATTTTTAAGTAATTATTGAATAACTAATTAAAGCATAAATCTCGCCAGTGTTAACTAAGCATGTATCTTTGCGACAAAAATAAACATTGCTTTATTTTTAATAATAAACTAGCAGGGGGTGTTGTAGAACTGGGACCCCCTTCACTTGTCCCAATGCACTGAGTAACCGCCTGTCTTGTAAGCGTCTGAAAAGCCAAAGGTCTCCTCCTACACCGCCAAGCGACCTGCTTTATATTACATTCACCCACGTGAATCTCGCGAGATCACATGAGACCGTTTCTATTAAATATCAGAGATGACATCTTGCTTTTTTCTTTTTCCTGCCCAACGCGCATGACAGGAAGACACGTGGGCGTTTCCCATGTAGGTGGTGTGTATATACGTTTTTATTTTCAAAACAGGGGCTTTCCCCGAGCGTAAAATACGCTTAAATATGATATTTTTATTTGTTCAGAGTTCGTATATATTATTATGGAGTCGTTATTCCAAAAGTAAAAAAATAAGTAATTAGATAACATCAGCTAGAATCGAAACTGTAGCATTTAAAGTTCGTGACGTTACCACTATATTAACGTGAAACGCATATAAAAATTAAAAAAAGAAACTAAGATGAATGTATCAAAATTTTAACGATTTTTTTCAATTTTGCCATATCTGTGACCCCTTAAAAACTATGTTAACCCTCTAAAGGCCCATAAGGGAACGACCCGTAAAAAAAAATCCAATCATGTGAAAACCCTAGCGCCGCTTTGCGATTTTTGGTTTCGGAGGAGATAGAATTTGAAAATTTGGAAAGAGACAGACAGACAAGTTGACAAACCGACCAACAGACTGACAGATAGGCATATAGCTATTTATATATTAGTTGAATCTTTTATATCAAATACTAATTAATGAAAGTATTATATTAAATAAGAATGTTCCAGAGCTTTTATTGTCATTGACGTCCATATCTGCATCAATCCTTATTGAATGTCCATTTGCTGTTTTCGACTACAGCAAGCATTTTTGTTATCGAGATACACACTGATTGCAAAGTGTGTATTCCACTGAATATCAAGTAATGCCTGTACTTGAAGTTTTTTTTTTTATAGTGAGGAAAGACTTTGCACTGAGACAATCCCACTCTCTGAACAACAGCCACATTGAACCTAAAAGAAGAGCAAGTCAACATCATTGGATGCAGCAGCCGCCGAAGGTTTATATCAGGGTTTTCTTTCTCCTAAAGAGGTTACCTTCACCAAGGTTTACGGGAGCTCTCTCTACCCAGCATGCCATTTGATCCATGACTGTCACTTAGGTTGGTGGGCACCAGAGCATACTCTACACGGCAGTGGGTCATATATACCGCAGCTGACAGGGTCTAAGCTTTAGTGGATGTTTCTGTCAGGGTTACCTCACCCTTAGCCTTTAGTTAAAGAACCTTGGCCAACAAGGCAGTGAAGGTCCAGTTATACGGCGGAGGACACTCGCCGTTCATCAGAGCCCCGTATGCGTGGAAGTGGTCACGACGTGCACGTGGGGTTGATTTGTCTGAGAGAAGCACCGTATGACGCTAAGACATCTGTGCGTGTTTAACACACGGCCACACCAGACCCTGACCATACTACAGATTAAATGCATACACATATATAGGTAAAATCAAAGAAATATGCGTGTGTGGAATTCTACGAAAATAATGGGACACAGAACACATTTACATATCCGACGAAAATAATTGCGTGATGTTATAAATCTCAAATGACAACTTGGAGATTGTATGAAACAATCGGAAAGACTTATGTTTCTTTGTCTCTTTATTTTCACGCACATATTGGATGCATTCAGTAGTTTTATTAACAAGTCTGTAAATAATCGACGCTCAAAAAAACACCACTTCATCTAAGAGAGAAATGAAGAGGCAAGGATAAATATAAACGAAAACGCATGCCACTGGATTTTCAAATCTTTATCAGCTTATTGTCTTTGTCATTTGGTTTAAACCACTAAAGCCATCAAAGTTTTCTTCTTCTTGCAACCTTTCCTAATATATATATATATATATATATATATATATATATATATATATATATATAGTCATCCACATACAGTACTGTTTCGCAGCTCATCAGTACGGCTAGACAGGCAACTACCTCAAGCCAGGATTGAAACCAGACCGACTGTACGACAGTCAAGGCTCCTAACCATTACGCTATTGGCGGCTGCTAAGCGAGTAGTGAGTTTAACGATGTTTTGACAGCGTCCGAAATACCTCCGCACGATTTGTTTTACACAAAGAGTATCGCTTATACGCTAATGGTAATTCGTGTATCACTTCTCAATATGCTCAACTCAAGATGAGGAGCATTATAGTCATCCACATACCGTACTGTTTCGCTGTTTCACAGCTCATCAGTGCGGCTAGACAGGCAACTACCCCAAGCCAGGATTGAAACCCGACCGACTGTACGACAGTCAAGGCTCCTAACCATAGTGTGTATGTGTGTGTGCGCGTGTGTGTTTATATATATATATATATATATATATATATATATACATATATATATATATATACATTTTGTTGCAATTTAAAAACATTATCTTTCATCTAGCAATTAATGATATAGATATAAAATTTTCAATGAGTTTTTTAAGTGCAACAGAATGTACATTACATAAAATAAATCCAAGGTAATTGTTTGACTCAATTTAAATAAAATTTTTATACCTTACTTTGTAAAATTTATAAAAATGCACTTTGAAGATAAATATATTCCAAATTGAATTTGGTACCTTTATTTTTAAAGCCTATAGTAAAAACATTTTGTTTAACAATTTTCATGCCTTGGATGAAATGCTTTTCTAACTTATATATGCATATATATATGTATATATATATATATATATATATATATATATATATGAAGAGAGAGAGAGATATGAACTTGTCTGCGCGTTTTTGTGCGGAATGGTCTCTACCAACTCTGTAAGTTAATTTTAGCTTACCGACTTCAAACTTAATATTTATACTATTCGGACTTGTGAAACAAATTCAATTTGGATTTAGCCGGGAGAAAACTTCTATTGGGTTCAAATTGAAAAAATTGGAACCTAATAGATGTAAATCGAACTAATGCATCTCTTCACATAAGCGCAAATAAAAGTTTATTTCATTAAGGCGATTAATTTATAAAGTCTTGAAACGCAGTACGACGAATAACGCTGAACAGCGAAATGTTACGGCTTAGTGTTTCATTTAATGCACTGAAATTATTTTTTTAAACTTTTGAAAACACAATCTATAGATAATTTGTCCTATAATAAGAAATCTGCATGAATTTAAATATTATATGAACTGTATTTTATAAGCGGATAACACCGCATTGACTGCTCATATATATATATATATATATATATATATATATATATATATATATATATATATATATATATAGAGAGAGAGAGAGAGAGAGAGAGAGAAAATAAAAAAGAACAAACCGTATTATGTGTTCATCAACGTTTCGTCTTTATTTCGAGACTTCCTCGTCGAAATAAAGATGAAACGTTGATGAACACATAATACGGTTTGTTCCTTTTTATTTTCTCTATTTTGTCGGAATACTATTTCCATTATTTTCATCATATATATATATATATATATATATATAAAATACATACATACATACATACATAAATACATACATACATATATGGATACATAGATAAATAGACAGTTTTTGTTGCGATTTTTAAATAATATTAAGGTTAACGTCTCCGCCTCAGAGATCCGATGTTTTTCTATGAAAGTCGCCCATTTTTTATTTGGACGTATTTTTTTATTTGGACGTAGCCAAAAAGCTGAAGAGGAGTAGGACTCCGAAACACGCGTGTCCGTAGATTTCTGTTTTTAAAAATAATAAATAAATATAAATATATATATACATACATATGTGTGTGTGTGCGCGCGCGTGTATGTACAGGGTGGGACGATAAATTTGTCGCTCTACAGAAAACAACACTACAGGTTTATTTTTTAAACTTTTATTAGAAAAAAAATCAATTCAGTTTACTTTATTATGTAGTTGAGCTGGTATTTATTCAACCTAGCCGTCTTCAGCCTCAATCACCGCCTCGATAGAGTTCAAAACTCGGAACATTCCTTTTTCATAAGCGCGGGCGGGAGCTCAGCGAATACTCGGTGGATTGCGGTGATCAGGCTGGCTTTGATGTTTTAAGATGTCATGTTTGTGGTGTTCTCAACACATGACTAAAAGAAGAAGTCCAGGTCACGGGAGGAGCAGGGCTAGTGATAGAAATGTACAGAGTCGTAGTACTCCTTTTGAAGCCAAGCCCGGGACTCTTTGAACTTGTGGGACGGCGCCATATTTTGCTGCCACGCCCAGGGTTTGCCAGCGGCCACCACACTCTTCAGCACATTCAGGTACATTTTGGTGTTGACTTCCAAGCCGACTCAGAAAAAGTGAGGAGGCTTGATGCGGCTCTCACTTTAAACCTCACCAAAGACCATAACCCTGGCCGGAAATTTCGTTGAGCTGTGCCCTCCAACGTTGAACCATCCGGATGTGCATTTTAAAGGTTCTGACAATGATCCTGTTAATATAACTTCTATCGGTAGTGAGCATCAGTTGTACAGCGGCGCATCTCCGATCTCGCTTGTTGAACATTGTGTCACTTTCAGATATGATAAAAACTCCTATCGCTCTTGGGGTTTGTACAAAAACTGGCCAGCCTGTTGATGGTCATCAAGAAAAAAAAAAACGAAAACCGGTGTTTATCTAACAGAAATTGAATAATATCCTCTTTCTAAGGTGACAATTTTATTTTACCAGTATGATCCAGATTTCAAACGATACCTCTTCTGACTCAAAGATTAATATATTTTATACCTGCAGATGCTTTAGTAATATGAATGATTAACAAAGTCGGGGGTCAATATAAAATTATTAAACACTTATATACGACATTAATCCTTGCGCTTTTAAAATACAGAGAAAAGGCATAAATTATCTGCACCATTTTGTAATCATTTTTAACACACATTTAAAAGATGTTAATTTTATTTAGGATTTTTATGTATGAAAAGTCATGTCCCGTGATTCCAGATTATTTTCCTGAACAAAAAAAATTATTTAAAATGGAAACGTGTTCCATGCGCCATCTTACATATACAATGAATCTAAGCAGCTCGATGAAGAAACTCTAAAAAATATTTTTTTAATTAAATAAAGAAGTATATAGTATATTTAAATTTTATATACGTCATAATATAATATATACTAGAAGAATATATGGAAAATCTACAGAATGAGAACCATACTTAAGAAGGTAATATGTTCTCATAAAGCTTGTATTTTTATGTCTAGCGCAGATCATAGGGCTTTTAGCAGAAAAATCAATAAGACACAACGAGTATGGGTTTACTAACATTTCTATGAAAATAGTATCGATTGTATTTTAAATATAGAACTGGCCTACATGTGACAAATTAACGAATACCAATAAATACTCAGGTCCTGGATATGACCTTAAACTATATCCGGTGGTGAGGCCCAAGCTTGCGGGCTTTGGGAAGTGTAGAACCACCCTTTAATTGCCATTGCTCCCAGGTCCACTCTGACCCGGAGTGGTAGTACCTGTTAGGGTCCCAACTATGGGTTGAATAGAAACCGACTTGAAAACAACAAATATATTCTATTTAAAAAAATGTTCTTCCGAATCTCGGCATTAAATAACATGAAAAGGGTTTATATGACGTAAAACAAAAACAACCAACCAACCAATAAATATTCAGAACATAAAATTATGATACATATTTCAATACACATAGTGACATTACTTTGTGAGAGACAATCTTTAATTTACTTCTAATGTCCAGCAACTCTTGGCAGACAATGGTCTACTGTATTTATCTGGGTTCGTTAAAACATTCCAGCTTTACGTAACGTTTCACGAACTCCTTTCCTCGAGGAAGAACCACTGCACGTCGAAATTACAACGAGTTCCTTCCACTATTATAACAGTGATCATATATTTTTATTATGACGAGATTCGAAAACAAGGTTCCATTAAAGGGAGGTAACTCTCGTATTCCTGTTCATTGTCGTCAAAATGTTTTCTCTAATGCTAAATTTCGCAAATGTAGCCTTTATTGAAGCAACTTGTCTTTCAGAATTGTTTTTAGCTTTTAGCAAATGTAACGCAGGGACTAATAAAGGAAAAAAACAAGCGAAATGTTATATATATATATATATATATATATATATATATATATATATATAAATATATTAACATATAAATACATATAAATGTATATAAATATATATATATAAATATATATAAATATATATATATAAATATAAATAAAATTTTATGCATATATAAATGTATATAAATATATATATAAATGCATATAAATATATATATAAATATAAATAAAATTTTATGTATATATAAATGTATATATATATAAATGTCTATAAATATATATATAAATATAAATAAAATGTTATGTATATATATAAATGTATATAAATATATATATAAATATAAATAAAATTCTATGTATATATAAATGTATATAAATATATATATATATAAATGTATATAAATATATATATAAATATAAATAAAATTTTATGTATATATAAATGTATACAAATATATATATATAAATATATATATAAATATATATATATATAAATCTAAACAAAATGTTATGTATATATAAATGTATATAAATTTATATATATGTGTATATAAATATATATATAAATATAAATCTTATGTATATATAAATGCATATAAATATATGCATAAATGTATATAAATATATATATACATATAAATAACATTTTATGTATATATAAATGTAAATAAATATATATATAAATATATATATAGTTAATATATAAAATTAAAATCATACATTCGCTTTGTTTTATTTGTATTTTACTTTTTTCTTCGTCTTTACTGAAATTTAAACGCTTAAATTTTTTATACATCATTGTTTCTGTATTTTCCTGAAGAAAATACTGCCCCACCCACAAACACATCTTTCGCTTTACAATGAATTTTATGTATGCTTTAGCCATTTTTGTGTCATTTTCCAGATTTATGGCGGACAGCAACGAATTTATTTTGAAACTTGAACGATTCATCATTTCTGAACGAATATAAGAAAACAACGAAACGTCATTTACGTCATTTTTCTGTAACCTGGTCTTTTACATTTTTACACGGTCCCGACGTCGTGCACGAGTCTCTCCAAAAATAAAAAAATAAAAAATAATCGAGTCAAATTTTTGTTTTTTCAGTTAAAACAAAAATCATTTCTTAACAGTCGTTTCATCACCAAACCACGTACAAGTAATTTTCCAAGCCAGCGACAAATGGGCGCATCTATGCGTTTTTTTTTCTCGGTGTCAGTTAAGAGTTTCCCAGTTTGCCGCAACAATCATTTGCTGTGTCTAATGCCCGCCTCCCTCGGACACATGGTTGTCTCCCAATTTTGTTAAAAGTTCGGATAGCATCTTATTTTACAATTCCTATCGCGCGGACACGTGCTTGAAAGTCATGTCATGTAACCACGTGGTTAAACATCTATATATTTCATTATGTATGTTCTCAGACGTAAATTCAAGGATAATGACTAGGAAGACTGCTTTTAGAGAGATTAAGCCATTTTTCTTTGTAGAGGCAAAGACAGACTTTAATTTTTAATTTTTTTTATTATTATTCATTTTTCTTTTCATGATATTTGTCTATTTTTTATTTTTATCATCATGCATTTTTAACAAAATTGCTGTCGTACAAGCTGTATAACACGAAGAGGTCTCTAGTTACTGGTAAATGCCTTACCGAAACATGCTCATGACTGTGTAGCAACATATTACTATTTATAAAAAAACAAATAAAGAGGTTATTCTGCTCTGCTTCGGTATTGAGCACACTTGTATTAACCTCGTTAAACTTAATTTGTTACTTAACCTCTGGAAAACAATAACCCCTGATTATATATATATATATATATATATATATATATATATATATATATATATATATATATATATATATATGTGTGTGTGTGTGTGTGTGTTGCCGGGTTCGAATCTATCAACCGGTATTAATCGTGACACCCTGCACTGATGATTCCCGAAAGGATGAAATACTAGTGTCTGTAGGTATTTAATAATTATTGTAGTAAATAATTATATATATATATATATATATATATATATATATATATATATATATGTATATATATATATATTCACTGTGTATATATATATATATATATATATATTCACTATATATATATATATATATATGTATGTATCATTGTATTTATCTACATCCTTTTCTCTATGTATTTCTCTACTCCCTTTATATATCTCCCTATTTATTGTATTTTTTCAATCTATGTTTTTAATATAGTCCGATTGTTATATTCATGTAGTTTATCTTTGCCAAATAGTTAAGCTAATCTCTTTATGCCAACATTTTTGTGAGTATATATACTTGGCAGTTTCTTCTCTTTTGATGAGAAACAGATGGCTTTGAAATGGCATGGTTTATAGAGGTTGTTTTTTTATCTGTTTTTGTTTATCTGATGACGCAATAATTATTTTTAGCATTTTGAATTCTCATCTTCTATTTCTAATATTAATTGCATCGCTTTTCCATACTTTGCTAGCTTGTTTAATTACAGATTATTTGCATATTTATCAGGTTATACACATGCACGTACAAATATGCATATATAATTGAGAAATGTCTATATTTCTGAATTTCAGGATGTTGAGCATATTTCAGTTAAATTCTTAACGTATGTTGAAATGATCAACAGCACATGTTTCCTAGCGCAGAATTATTCATGTAATTATTATGTAATTATTTAATTTATTTTGCCCTTAACTCTTCAAAAAAAAGGAACTCATCAACTTTAAAATAAAATTAAGAAATATGGACATGCTTACAAAATGCGAAAATCGGAAATGAAGTTATACTTGTGTTTTGTTTGTTTTTTTTTCTTGTTACGCCATCTTTGAATTATCATTATATGTAGTAAAAAATGGTTTCAATAAGAAAAACAGTTTTAGAACTGAGTTTATGCTGAAATATTTCGGTAAATTTGTAACATTCTGTAATAAATTAATGATAAGTAATCTAAGAATTATACTCTAAATATAATCACACATTTATTCATACTTATTCCAGGTGTTTCTCCCAATTCATGGACTGTATTTTTTGTTTTATCTCGGTATTTATTTCTCGATTAAATCCAATAAGGATCTATCGTTTCTACTATATTTTTTTTAAAGAAAACAAGTTCTTTATTAAACGAGCCTAGAAATTTATAAAAACGCTAATTACCTTTATAGTAAATTAGAAAATAAATGTAGGTATACAAACAACCAAAAGTCTAACATAGTAATCCAAAACGAAAAATATTACGTAATAGTTATAAAGTATGTTATTTAAAACATAGGAGACGTTGTGTTATGTATATACTACACAACTCATGGGAAACACTATGTGAAGGTTTGTGTCTATAAGTAGACATATGGCAACTAGAATAAAAAAGAAGAGAAATAGAAAAAGAAGAAGAGAAATAGAAAAAGAAGAAGAGAAATAGAAAAAGAAGTAGAGAAAGAACAAATAAATACATTAATCAACAGAACCATTAAGAAGTAATAGTTCGCCAAAAGGAGGCTGAATAAAATCATTAATCGAAGAGGTCGAGTTATTTCGGGGTTGGTTTTCGCCCAATTTTGAAAGCCATGAGTTTTAAGACATATGGGTATGGTTAAAAACAGGTGCAAGTCCGACACAGAAGAAGCCAGGTCGTAGCTGTATTTAGATCAATGGAGTTTTAGAACATCGAGATGAGCTGATGAACACTTCCTCAAATTTACGCAGATGTGAACCTTAGAATGTTGGGTGCGTGGTGTCACACACAAACTCACCTGAAGTGCGATAGTCTTTTGCAGAATGTATGCGTATATATCAGGTGCCTTTGATAAGTTTTCACACTTTTTTGCACAGGTATTTAAAAATTGTTGTAGACTCTTGAAAATTCAGTATGTTATTGCTAAGCATCTTATGAGATAATTGACCATTTTAATTGATTTCAGGTTTAAATGAACAGCTACAGTAGGAATTGGAATACATTTTACTAAAGCCTTGTTGTCACGGCTGGTGATCTTCAAAAATGCAATCCGGAGGTGAGGATGATTTAGATGAACGCTATGCAATAAAATTATGCTTTGAACTTGAAAAAAAAATGCCACAGTAACGTATGGAATACTTCAAACTGCTTATGTATCATCTTGCATCAGTTTCTGACTCGAGCATCAGTTTCTGACTAGCATAGAAGTTTCAAGGAAAGCTTGGAGTCTGCGAGGGATGATGAGAGGTGTGGAAAGATTAAGGAAGTCAGAGTTTATTGGTCAAATAAAGAAGTCCACGGATAAGGACTGTCGTGAGTCTATAGAGAAAATAAGTGCAGAAGATTTGCACGAATTTTTTTCCAATAATGCTTAGAGACGATCACAGACTATTTGACCAAAATGCACATCAAGTCAGTTCCTCATTATCCCTATAGTCCAGGCCTTGCTCTCTGTGACTATTGCGTATTTTCTAAGTTCAGATAAACCTTGAAGGCTGTCACTATGAAATAACTGAGGAGATTCTGAGGCTATGACTAGGGTCATTGACACATGTACACAATCGAACCTTCATGGGGCCTTTCATACATTGTTGAGGCAGCCCAAGAAGTGAATTGCAGCCAAACGAGATTACTTTGAAGGGGACTAGATTTTCATGCGTGTATAATAAAAAAAGTGTTCATACCAAAAAAAGTCTGGAAAATTTTGGAAGAAAACTCTTATATAGCGTAAAATATAATAGTGGTGATAATATATATATATATATATATATATATATATATATATATATATATATATATATATATATATATATATAGTAATTTATAAAATATATATGGCGATTAAGCTACACTGAATATTCTGCGTTTCATCCACTATAGGATTCGTCAGGCTTATGCTAACTATATATATATATATATATATATATATATATATATATATATATATATATAACTTAAAGGCATTTGAAGGTAGGTATTATGTGTATTATTTTTCGACTTCGTTTGATCTAAAGTACCTGTAGCTGACTATTGGAATAAAATTAATTCTTATGAGTATGAGGTAAACTATTTATTGTAAATAGTAAAATAAATTCGCTTACGATGTAAAATTTAGCATATTATTCTTCAGTATGTGATTAATTTATGGAATATATATGAAACGCCCGCTTTACGTATATAATATATTATACATATATATGTTAAGATTTGTTGCTGGCATTTTGTAGCGATATTAACAACTTCGAAACGCTTTTATTTTTATTTTTTCCCCGCTGCCTTAGCGGTTTTTTAAGAGCTATAAACTCTTATTGTTATTCATATATCTACATGAATGGATTGCCTTTATTTTTTATGGGACGTATTTATTTATTTAGACTATTAAATATTATTTCACGTACATAAAAGAATAAAAGTATACATATATATATGTCATATTTTATATAATGTAATTATATTTAAATATATATGTATACATCTATATAAATGTATCTTTGTACATATATGCGTTATATATGGGACTTATATATACATAGTTCCTTCTGCGATAAATGCGTTTTTTAGGGGTATATAATGGCTTGGTTATATTATGTTAAAGAATTTATACATAAATTTTGGTATTTGTTTTATTATATATATATATATATATATATATAATATATATATAAGGGAATTAGAACAACAGTCTAGAAAGCGGAGTTCATTTTAATGTATTTGTAAATGCAATCATACAATTAAAAGAAAACAGTTCTCGTTGTAATGTAGATATATAAGCTCGATAGGCATATCCTAGAGTTATTTTAATATTGAGTAAAATGATTCATAATTTATAATTAAAATTTAAAATTAAAAATCGGTTGTATTGACGATGATACCTGCTGGCTTTAAAGGCGGACGATTAGAAGGTATATATATATATATATATATATATATATATATATATATATATATATATATATATATATATATATATTAGAAATAATAATAATAATAAAGATATCCCCTCTTAACCTTACGTTCCCACCCGGTTTTATAGTATTTTATTTTATCTTACTTTGTTTATCAACATCAAAATAAGTTACTGTTTTTCCTTATATTTTAAATATTTTCCAGATATATCTGCCTTATTTAAAAATGCTAGTTTTATTTTTGGTGTCTTTAACCCCCCCCTATTCTTTTTGCTGACGAGGAGACTTTGTTTTATAAAATAAAATGATAAAATTATTGTCTAAGGTAAATTGTCTGTTTCCGATCCGATCGTACAATTTATTGATTTTGTTTGTTCTTTCTTGTGAAACCGATTTTTAATTTTTAATTTTACTTATAAATTATCAATCATTTTACTCAATATTACACATATATATATATGTGTGTGTGTGTGTGTGTATGTGTGTGTGCGTGATGTTATTAGTTTGTTTCTAAATCAATTTGAAGACATATTCATATATCTATTTTTTTCCTGTTTTTTATCGTATCTTTGTCAGCGCTCTTTTTGTTTCCGGTTCTTCAAACTCAAAATTCTCAACGCAATTAAAACTTAAATATTCAAGTATAATATTTCCGGAATTCAAAACAAACATTTCGACTGAACTTTAACCCATCTCTTCATTAAAAAAAAAAACACTTTCACCGTTTCAATTTTTTTTTTTTTTTCTTTTTACTTTTCGCCATTTACAATAAGTTAAATGCAATTCTTGCAGTGTGTTTTTTTAATAATTGGATGTTTGAGGTTATGAATAAAATTATCATACTTGTTTTATCTGAGAAAAACAACAAAAAGGAAAATCTTAAATAAGAATGCAGACACTTAGAAACGTAAATATTTATTATTATGTCAGAAAAAATTGAATCCTTAAAACTTTTTTTAAAACAATATACGAACGAAATTTCTTCAACTTTTATAGCATATTTTTTTTCATAAAAATACAAGGTTTGCCATATAAAAACACTGTATTATATAACACTAAATATACTTCATAACATAACTTACAATTTAATTTGATATATTTCTTATTTTTCTCTTCTCCATATATTATATTTTGATTGCAGAAATCCCCCTACGGACCAAAGTACTGCAGGTTTGTAACAAAAGATGGCACATACAAATTCAATACATCTACCCTGACAGCCACTATCTTATGTAGCATACGACTACCAGTTCTGCCACACCCACCCGTGATAATAAAATACTACATTACATCCGATGAGCCACATAATCACACGCACCATATTTACAGAGAAAACGTTTCTATTTTTCTCTCTCAATATTTAGTGCTTCCACCGCTACCAGTTGAGACCCGGTCAAATTCTATATTTGCCTACGATATTGTGCTTGCATCGCAATTAACTGGTTATATACATACATATATTATAATCGTTCCATTTCCCGACTCAAAAATAATAAATTAACCGATTAACCGATTGTCGTCGCACCTTACAAATTACAATCGTGCTGACAAATTAACATTGATGATATTAACTGATAAGAGTCGCTCCATACAGACGACAATAACTTTGGGGTTTTTTTTAGCGGGGGGGTAATTTTTACATTAGCTCCATCTCCACAATTTTCTTTTAAAAGTTTTCGACCATGTTGATTACGAAAATCTCATTTAAGTGTGGCAGAGACAAGTACATTTTGATGGTTGCAGGTGTCTATTCCGAAAGCTGTTTTTAACATGAGGCGGTTGGGGTAGCCTATTTTGAAACCGTTGTTAACATGCGGAGTTTGGGGGGTGTCTATTCCAAAAGCTGTTCTTAATATACGGAGGTTAAGAATTGGCTACCAACAACAACCGCAATAATTTATGACGGGGGGGGGGGTGCGTCAACAGGTAACGGCGGGTAATGAGTCCTGCTAGTCATATATATAGGCAGTTGAGTTTCAATCCTAGCTTGAGTTAGTTGCTAGTCTGGCTCTACTTAGGAGCCGTGATACAACGTAACGGTCTGTCTGTCTGTGGATTACTATATATAGATTTTGGATAGAATTAAAAAGTCAGTCAATTTAGCTATTATGTGCAGATCATCATATAATGATTAGATCACTCTGATAGACGTTAAAAAAGCATTAAAAAAAATGTAAGTTTAAGATTCAACAGTATTTCTCGCGGTCAACGGTAGCACTTTTGGATGAGGGCCTTGCTAATGAAACCAGAGATAGCTTATGTCGCCGGGTTCGAATCTATCGACTGGTATTAATCGTGACACCCTGCACTGATGATTCCCGAAAGGAAGAAATCCTAGTGTATGTAGGTATTTAATAATTATTATAGTAAATAATTATATATATATATATATATATATATATATATATATATATATATATACATATATATATATTATCAGTGGTGAAAAAACCGGACTAGAGTGCTTAATGTGTAGCCAGAGCAGTATATAGGAAATTTATTACTGTGAGTCCAGTAATAAATTTCATATATATATATATATATATATATATATATATATATATATATATATATATATATATATATATATATATATACATATATATATTACCAGCTGTAATCGTGATTCCTTGCACTGAATATTCCCGAAAACATGAAACATAAGTTTCTGTAAATATTTTAAAAAAATATATATTATATTAATAATTATGTCAGTCCCTTTAATAACGCGGTTCTTATAGCTGCGCACTTTAACGTTGAAATGTAAGTCGGTCACTTAAGTTCGCACGCGCCTATCATGATGTTATAATCATTAGATCACTCTGGACGAACGTCTCGACATTAAATAATTAATATGAACAATTTCAACTATATTTCTCATGGTTAACTTTGGCCGTGTTGTTCATTCCTTGCTAATGGAGTCAGAGATGACTGCGTGGCCGGTTCGAATATCCCGACGGGATGTAATAGTGACTCCTTGCACTGATGAATCCCTAAAGGATGAAACACTAGTGTTTTATTAAAAAATTATATATATATATATATGTGTGTATATATATATATATATATATATATATATATATATATATATATATATATATATATATATACTGTATTAACAAAACCAGGACTGCAAAAAAGAAATTGGTTGCAACAAAAAGTGTATTCCATTGTAAGTTACAATTGTTTACAAGACCGGTTTGACAATTTCAAGCAGTATGGCGTTTGAAAATTTTCGCATAACCAGCCTTTCTTCAGACTTCTTGGATAAAAACACTTTAACAACAGAACATTATTGAAATAAATTTCCCTTAAAGGAAATGAAGCAAGCGAAAACATTTATCCTGGCCGCATCCTTTGTCAAGAGCTTATTTAAATATTGATATATCACCTAATTTTCGTATCCTTATTTAAATTGAGTCAGAGATGGCTTCGTAGCCGGGTTCGAATCTCCCGACGGGCGGTCATCGTAACATCCTACATTGATGATTCCCGATAGCATGAAAAACTAGTGCCTGTAGGTAATTAAAAATAAATTATTATAGTAATATCCATATATATATATATATATATATATATATATATATATATATATATATATATATATATATATATATATTCCTATAAATTCGTGTTTCTTTTGTGTATATTAATATTCATATTAAAAACCCTCTCCTCTATTTACTTAAAAAGAAAATACAATTTTCTAATATGTTGGTTGTTGAATTGCATTCACTAGCAAAAGATCAAGCTAATTTGCATATTCTTGTAAACATCAATTTTAATTGATTCCCTATTAGTTTTTCCGGTTTTCTTATGGGTAGTTAACTATTACGTGAAATTATATTCATGCAGATATTCTACATGATTTATACTTTCATAATATTTGCGTAAAAAGGTTACAGCAAACACAAAATTGTTTCCATATATATTTATGTATCTATCTATAGATATATATAAAAGTGAACGTGTCTGTGTGTGTCTGTGTACATTTCCCTACGCAATAACTCTGTCAATGTTTAGTCTACAGGCTTGAAATTTTATATACAGGGTACTGAGAATTAGAAAAATCGATGTGATCGCTTTTTGGCCAGAAATTTGGCGATTAAGGGGTCAAAGTTCAACGATTTGACCTTTCAGAACTCCTCCGACAATTTTGAAATTGTAGGTATAGGTTCATGGACATGGATCTAACTTAATAATTTGATTAGAGCCCAAAACAATAAATCTTAAGGGGGTATAATAGGGGTCAAAATTTAAAGAAAAAAATGACCTCAGCGGTCTCTTCCGAATTACTCAGAAAATTTCTGGTTTAAATATTTGATATTTTACATAAAGGGTATTCAGAGATAGGGCAAGCTTGTTCATAAGTTTTGGTCGAAAATTTTTAGTTACCAATATATAAATGTATGTATGTATGTATGTATGTATGTATGTATGTATGTATGCATGTGTGCATGTCTGCCTTAAACTTTCAATAGAGGCGACGGATTTTACCAAGATCAGTATCGCTTTAAAGTTCGACCTTTCATACGACAAATATCGAAAAAATTGGCTAAAAACATTAACATCTTCACCTTCAACTAGGCACTTTTCTACAGGAGGGTCACTTTTTTCGCCGATATTTTTTAAAGTTATCCTCTCCTTTAGATTGTCTTACCTTCATTTTAAAAAATGTCGCTTCCAGTTTGGCAGTGGTCGTAACAGCATAAACGTTAGTTTTTTACCCCGTTCTTTTCCTCCTTTGCGGTACGGGTTCGAGCCTGCCTTCCTACTATCACTTTTATTTTGCTCAAAGTACACATCCGAACACCTGGGCTACGCCGGACTGAAATGCTAGTAACTATATAAGTGAAAATATCTGTCTGTCTGTTCTCTATAGTAGTTAAGGAAGACTATTATATAGAAAGGCATTACTTTACATATTGACACATTTTAATATATACATATGCACATAACCTTATGAACAGTACATAGGGCCCGAGCGAAGCCGGGGGAACTGCTAGTACGCATATATTTTTGCTGCATCTATAAAAGTGAAAGTGTCTGTCTGTCTATCTGTGCCTCTGTGTGCATTTCCCTACGCAATAACTATGTCAATTTTTAGTCTACAGACTGGAAATTTGATATACTGGGTACTGAGATTTGGGAAAATCTATGTGATCGGTTTTCGGTCAGAAATTTGGCTGGTAAGGGGCAAAGTTCAACGATTTGACCTTTGAGAACTCTACCAAACTCCTCCGAGAATTTTGTGTCTAAACACTTGAAATTTTAGATGTAGGTTTCTTGGACATGGATCTTACTTAATAACTTGATTTGAGACCAAAACAATAAATTTTAAGGGGTCATCATAGGGGACAATTTTTTTTTTAAATTGACAGCTTTTTTTTTTTTTCTCAGCATACACCTCCAAACACCCAGGCAATCGTAAAACTAAAAAAAGAAAAAAGAAAAATCCTCAAAACGCAGGTTTTGTTTTCATTTTAAATGTATATGAAAATCTTGTAATATCAATTTATTGGGCGCTAGACATAATCGGAACCCGAATGTGTCATTTTTTTTTAATTTAAAGAACCCTAGAATGAAATTCTACTTTCAGGCGATTACAAATAACCACACTGATAAAAGCAAACGTTTTTGTTACAATATGAAGTGAGGTCTTACTTATGCATATAAATTTAACCCAAAATAATCCTCGATTTTTAGGATTTTCAGTATTTTTAAAACAAACCTTTAACAGCTACCCCTTTGTTCGGTTGGCAAAATAAGAAACCCACATAAATGTTTATAGTTTTCACATTACTTCCAAAAACTAGGGTTTGATGCTTTGCTGGCTCATAACAAGCATATATTTTATACGTACGTTTGATCACGAGCGTTTGGATGGCCAAGATTTAAAAATGTCTTTAAAATGTTCCCTGCTCCGACAATGTTGGGCATTTTATATTATATGTATATATGTAACTGATATTTTGTTATTTTCTTTATTTTTACCACTAGTTTTTTTTCAGGACGTTAATATGCAATCTCTTAAAACTGAAGAATTGTATTTTTCTGTTTGGTTGAATTAGCATATGAGACAGAGCTCTAATAGCATCTTATTTTCTTTAAGAACAAATGTTATTATTGCGATTTAATGAAAATAAAAAGTAAAAAAATACTGATAATTTATTTTAAAAATGCAGTATTTACAAAATATACTAAATCTTTTTAATGTACATAAAATATTTCTTGAAAAATATAAACTTTAATTTTTGTTTAGTGGCATATATCCGTGTTTGAATTATTTTCGTTAGCTTTTATCCAGTAGGTTTGATTGCCCGAAGATTACGTTAATCAAAAGAGCCTTTTCTACTTTGTGAACAGCCTGAAAAAAAATTATCTAAGTATTTAGAGTGGGGATTGTTTCGCGCATTAATTGAACACAGATTCACACATGTCGCAGCATCCGTTGCGCGGCTGATGACACAAAATAATAAAAACTTTGTCCTCATAAGTTTTGAAACAGTTAAGCCTATTTTTTGCAAATTTCACACAAATGTAATTTACATTTGCGAAGTCTTTGATATTTTTTGTACAGAAATCTATCCGATAAATATCGAAAATGTAAACAAGTCGATCTTGTAAAATATTATTTTTTCCTTATAGATAAAAAAAATTAAAGGTGAATATTTTACGTTACACCGGTGTACTCTTGAGATAAACATAAAATATTACCGTAATATTTCTTTTTTTTATCTATAATAGCAGAAAAATTATTTTAAGATCTTCAAACCCAAATATCAGCTGACGCGATATTGTAAACAAAGACAGAAGGAATTTGATGAACGACATTATCCTTATTATTATTTAAACAATTTTTTTTTTTTTTGCGAATGACTCCAATGGACAAATTATTGCTCGTAATATATAATAATTAATAAAGGATTGGGTCTATAATAATACATACGAAATCTGCATGAATTAAAATATCACGTTTAAGCATATTGTACGACCGGGCAGCTAATATATATATATATATATATATATATATATATATATATATATATATATATATATATATATATATATATTATGGCAGTAGAGTTTAGTTTCCTAGAAGTACATCCATTTAAACAACATGTGTCTACCAAAAACTGCTCAAGGAGTCAATAGAGCAGGTATATTAAATGTGTTTATACAAACATTGATGGCTGCATATGTGCATACATGTTTCTGTAATCACCCGTTATTATTGAAGACGTAATCTCCCCAATAACGGGTGATTACAGAAAGATGTATGCACATATGTAGCCATCAATGTTTGTATAAATAAATTTAATATATATATGTGTGTGTGCGTGTGTGTATATGTGCGTGTGATCGGGCATGCGTGTGTGTGTGTGTATGTGTGTGTGTGTTTGTCTAAAGCGTGTTTTAAGATAATATCAAAAACTGCTTTTTATTTTTTTCTAAATAAAAGCAGAAAGCTTTTCATTGTCGAGCGGACCAGACAATCTCGTCTGCTTTCTTTGTAACCGCCTGTCGGTCCGTCATTCAAACGGAAACGTCATCAAAGCCGATCCACTGACAAGAATCGGACGGATAAGTGATGGGCTATTCGCTCTGAAAGAAGACACTTTGACAAAAAAACAGCTGAAGCAGTCCACATTTTCAGGCCACTTTAATGTGCAAAACATTTCAATATAAATATTCTATCTTATAATAAGTAAACTTTTAAATAAATACACATTTAAGAAATAGAAACCGTTTGAGCAGACGGCATTAAACAGCTGCGAGATTTACGCTTTTTAGAAAGAGAGAAAGACAAACCAATGCCTATGTATGACTTTATTCAGCTATTTATATTTTACCTGGCATTATTCTGCTCTGGGAATTTATAAGTATAGATCTTTATTTTTGTGCCATAGGATTGTTATTTTGATACTACAAGCATATTTTACAGGGTAGGCATTACTTATCAAGGTCCGGAGGCCACTCAAGGACAATGGTTACTGAATGTACAGTGGTAACTAAGAAACACCGTAGAAATCATTGGCGGTTTAATTGGGTATAATTTGATTATTTAAAGAGGGCGACTCAGCAAGAACTTGTTTACATTAAACTTGATAACGACCTGGTTGTACTCAGTTTTAAATTTATTGTATCTATAGTACCCTAACAGATGTACTTAATGCACGTATATTACCTTAAGCGATTGACAATGCATTTATATTGCGGCAACAGGTGCACTTAATGTATGTACATTACCACAACAGATGCATGTAATTACTGCAATAGATGCACTTAATAAATACATATTGTTACAACAGGTGCATTATTGCAGTTATATTACCGCAACAGATGAACTTAATGCCTATATATTACCGCAACAGATGCAGGTAATGCATTTATCTTGTCGCAGTAGATGCACTTAATGCACGTTTATTGTCACAATAAATGCACTTCATTTATGTATTTTGCCGAAACAGGTGCACTTGATACATATATGTATGTATATCTATATCTATCTATCTATATATATATATATATATATATATATATATATTGCCGCAACAGATGCATTTAATGTATGCATATTCATGCAACAGATGCGCTTAATGAAGTAAGTTACATTTCGAAGGGAGCAATTAACTTGAAATGAATATAGAAATCTATTAGAGTATTTATTTCAAAATAGTTCACAATAAAATGTAACCAGCTAATTAAGAGTGGGAATTTCGGGTTAGATTCAGGAATTGCTCGAATTCTACAAACTCTTCCTTATCATATGAAGCAGAGGAAGCCAGTTGGTTTACTTTTAATGACTTAGATATAACGGGTTTTTAGTTTTAATGGTCTATGAATCCCATACATTAGAAAGCTCTGTGAATAACATGTCTGATGTTTGATCGGCAATTAAACATATTTTACTTTTTAATAGCCGATCAGATGTTCTATAAAAATAACATTATCTTGATTTAATTCGTTTATTGCAGACTATTATCCTCCTCTTTCTTAGTTGTTGTTTCACGACGCTTCGGACAACTATTCGTCTGGCCTTCGTCATATGGTAAGCGCGACAGGATAGGAACTCCGAATCTCCTAACTGTATGCTCAGCATTTCCTGCTATAAAGAGATGTTGTCGTCTCACCGCGTCTTTTGGCCAGTTAGTCTTTGGCCGGATTTGGGTAGGATTGAAACCGCTATCTTCAGACAATTCTCACCAGGAACCGTAGAGATTCAACGTTTCTATTCACTGCGCCACGGGCTCCGTCGTTGTTACCACCTGACGAAGGCCAAAGGAATAGTTGGCCGAAACGTCATGAAACAACAACTAAAGACGTGGATAATACTCTGCAATAAATAAATGAATAAATAATACTCATCTCAATAATGAATTCCAATGAAATAAGATTTGATTTCTTTTCTTTTTTTTTTTAGATTTACTTACCTTTTCCTTGGATTTTTTAACTCCCGACCATATCTTCGTTGTATTCTCCCGGCGAGATCACACAAAAAAAAAATAAAATAAATAAATAGTTAATAAAATACAGAAGAGCTTAATGGTAAACTTCTATTTTAAATTGAAAATGAACACGTGGTATGCCAACATTTATATTTTATCTCAATGGTATCCTGTTTCAGCTATTCTACTTACTACGTTGGTATGTTTTACAGATTTGATAAATCTCTCATGAATCACTATACAAATAGAAACGTAAACAGTTATGAATTCCATACATGACAAAATCTGATGTAAAGACGGACATCCTTCATGAAGTTCCTGCCTCTAATTATGTTTTGAAACGATCTCCATTTTTGTAAAAAAAATTTAAACTTACTTTCAAATACAGTGTTCATATGTTTCCGTTATATGTTGGTTTTATTTCCGTTTTGTGCCATGTATGCTTTTTTGACACCATAATTAACTTAAAATGTTTGGTTGACTGATAATTCATTATAAAACTCTATTACAACATTACACATTGCGCTGACCATGACATTTATTGATCGATATTTGGTTTGCTTGTTTTTTTTTTACGGTATATCAACCCTTTTCTGGTTATTTAATGCTGAATCCAAAAATATTTGTAGAAATTTTTTAAATAGAATATATTTGTTGTTTGCAAGTCGGTTTCTATTTAATCCATAGTTGAGACCCTAACAGGTACTACCACTCTGGGTCAGAGTGACCCTGGGAGCAATGGTAATTAAATTTCCCCCACTCTATATCTGTGCCTAAATCAAAACGCAGATTCCATGAACAAAGCTTCTTTCTTAGAACTGCACGCCTGTGGAACTCTGTTCCGTCTGCCTGCTTCCCTCCAGACTACAACTTGGTTGTATTCAAGTCCAATGTTAACAAATTCCTAATGAACCGCCCCCTTAAGTAAACATTTCAGCAAATCTCCTCACTAACGTAATGTACTTGCAATAACCCTTATCCCTGAGTGGCTTCCGGGCCTTGATAAGTGGTGATCACTGTGTAAAAAAAAAAAAAAAAAAAAAAAAAAGATTGGCTCCATACTCCCCAAAGCCCGCAAGCTGGAGCCTCACCACTGGGTATAGTTTAAGGTCATATTCAGGACTTGATCGATATTTCCCGGTTCGAGTTTAGTTTTGAAGGATCAATATTAAATTTATGAAATACAGTATTGACATTTTATGTGTGTAATTTTATTCACCTTGTGTGTGTGTGTGTTTTTTTTTTCTTTTATAATACAGTATTTTACAGAAAAGAGAGTAACTTCTTTTGTCCGTGTTGTCGGGAGGTGTCGGAAACGGCTGTTACCTGCGGACATACCAACTACCTCCTGAGGATGAATAAACGGTATTTCAAAGACGAGAAAACGTACCTTACGGAGTTAAGAGGCTGATATGTTGTAGAGTACTTCTGCTAATTGGTTATCACTAAGTCTGTGATAACAGCATAATCTTTTCATTATATGTATCCGATACAGTTAGACACATTTAATAAACTGATAACCACATCACTTTATACAAAAGCATATAAGATATCAACGGATACATACTCGAGAGACAAAACAATAAAAAGAGTATGCTCTTGTCATAGTCCTAGTAAACACTTCCAGTTCACAGATGACGTCATTACTTGCAAGATTGCAGTGCAGGAATTGAACGTATGTATAAAATCAGCGACAATAACATGTCCTTATGAAAATAAACATTATTATCAGAGAGGCGGTAGCACTCTATAGGTATGGCCCGTACACGCCTATATACGCCTACAAAACAGAACTATCCAAATCTCAACTAAAATCAACTTATAAGTTTCAAAAAGCACATATTCTTACAGATAAGTATCTTACGAATCCAGCGAGTGTCAGAACGTCGGTTGAAATGTCAAAAGAGAGCAAAAAAAAAGGGGTACAAAAATGGCCAATTGTTCTTCTTTCTTCTTTTAGTCTTTCAATTTAAGTGCGTCTTTACTCGCGAGTCATTTTCGGTAAAGTCGAGATCCCAACTATTTGCGAGCCAGCTGCGATGGCGTTTCGGCTTCTAACTCGAAGATTGTATGTGAGTGAGTCCCTGATTTCAATTGATTTAAAATTATTCTTTCCTAAAATCGAAAGGGAGATTCAGTTGCAGAAAGGGAAACAGAGAGGAAGAGAGATACATGAATATATATTTTGTTATTAAATTGTTTTGGAGTTCAACCTTTTCAGAAGCATGTGCCAGCATCACGGGTGTGACCTCTTTCTCACTCCAGCTGACTTCGCTGTTTGTCAACAAACTGTCACCTTGAGTTAAGCGAGAGGTTTCAGTATTTGTTATGTTTTAGTACTTTTTTCCCCCAACATTATTGTCTCCACTCGAGGACAATAAAATACAGGTAAAAACCCTTTAAATGTTGGAAGTACTTGAACACCTTGCATTTGAATAAGGGTCTTGTATCATTGTGCCTTACTAGTAAAAATGTATTTTTCAAGAGCAATAATGTCCTTCTGTAATTAATTAAACGTTTTAGTTTTAATGCAGTTGTAACGCACTAGAAAACGTAAACACATAGTTAAGCTTTATTTTTTTTTTCAATATAAAATTAAAATACAAAATTAACACTAAACGCGTACGAAACATACAATGTATATTTCATTCTTTTTTATGTAAACTCTTCTAATTATGCTGAGCACACATTCTGCATTTTGTGAACTCTGTCATGGGTTTCTCTGTTAAAAATGGTAAGTTAATTTATAGCAAGTTTATACGGTTACAACGTGACGTCTGGTAGAACGAATCGTTGAAGTTTCTCAAAGTAATCATTTTATTTTAACTCCAATCTAATAGGGTTTTCTTCGGATTTGATGTGAAATGCTTTATTCTATTAGTTTTTGTTCGCCATTGTTTCCTTTTTTTTTCATTTTGACATTTATTTTCCTTACATTCATTCAGTTAGCGACCAGTTCAGACCTTATTAACTTGATAGTTGTGGCTAGCTGCCAAGTCTTTCTAAAACATTATTAAAACGTCTATTGTTATTTTTTATAAGTTTTTTTTTCTTTACTCTCTGCATTATTTTCTGTAATGGCTTTCATTCATATGAATAAATGTGTATTGGACGAGGATAGGGGGCACTGTGAAAGAATAGAAGACTAATAATGAATCTCTCACTTTTTCCAACTTTCTAGGGTCATCATTAGTCTACTTTCTATTTTTTTTTCGTGTTTTTTATTTTATTTATCGGTTGACGTGGTTGATTTGGCAATCGCAAAAGCACCATTATATCCTTTCGTGATCCAGTGCACGAAATTGAAGTTGTTTTTTTTTGTTTTTGTTTTTTGGAGAAAATAAGCTTAAAACAGAAACAAGACCAAATGAAGTCTACTGATTTTTAAGGTGATTTTTCGAAAAAGATTGCATTTTATTTCTCTGTGATAGTTCTACTTTATTTGTGTTTATCGTCCAATTCACTTCGTTTAACCTCTTTATGCTTATGTCAGATGCAGTGCCAGTAATGAATAATAATAATATATACTATATATATATATATATATATATATATATATATATATATATATATATATATATATATATATAAAGCTGTATGTCTGTCTGTGTGTGTCTGGTCACGAATAGGTTCCTATATGGTTGAGTTTTTTAAAAACTGATTATATATAATGATAGATGTATCGAGACACAGGAATGAGTATGTTTGATCTGTCAGAACGGTCGTTCATTAAAATTGTGGGGTCTGCGTTCACGCCTGTTCCACAAATTATGGAAATAAAAAATTCAAAAATAAAAAAAGCGTTTACAAGTGTTTTTGATATAGATGTAGATTAGAAATATTTAGAAATAAGAGTACTTTGATAAGTATGTTTTAACTTTAATAGGAAGGTATAATAAAATTGTGGGGTCTGCCTTCGCGCCTGGCCTCCATAGAATGGAAATAGGCACAAACTTTAATAAAGACTTTTCATATCTATCTGCGTAAGTATACTTTGATAATTATGTTTCAGTTTGAAGAAATATGGTATAATAAAATTATGGGGTGTTCGTTCGCACCTGACCTCCATAGAATGGAAATATGTCACAAAGTTTAACAAGGTTTTTTTTAATATAGATCCACAGACTATTGTGATAAGTGTTTCAGTATGAACAGGTATTGTATAATAAATTATGGGGTTTATCTATTTTATTTTTATTTTCATCATATTTTGCTTTGGTTTTGATACCCCCAAATTCGAAGCTATCTCTTTACAGCCCTTTATTCCCATAACCTATCATACTTTCATGAATCAGAGTCCATTTCCTGTAGGCTGTTTTTGAACCCAGTCAACGACGGGTACTTTTGCTAGCATATATATATATATATATATATATATATATATATATATATATATATATATATCACCTGTCCGTTTTAGTGCATGTATTTTTCATGTTTATTACTTTTTTCAACACTACTTCTCTCCACTCGAGGACAATAAAATACAGGTAAAAACCCTTTAAATGTTGGGAGCGCTTGAACCCCTTGCATTTGAATAAGAGTCTAGGCACTTTTCTACAGGGAGGGACCGCTTTTGTTGCCGATATTTTCGAATGTCATCCTCTCTTTTCGATTGAAAGGCCTTAATTTAAACATTCGTCACTCCCGGTTGGCGATGGGCGTAACAGCAAAGACATCACGTTTTTATTTCACGTTCTTTTCTTCCTTCGCCGTACGGGTTCGAGCCCGCCTGCCTGCCAACTACCATTTCTTTTCTCAACACACCTCCAAACACTCGGGAAATTCCGAGCACCCAGGCTAGTATTTATATAAATGAAATACTATTCACTCTATTCCTATGTTTTATTCATTTTAATCGTTTTTTTTCAGCATAACAACTATGTATATTAAAACAAAATCGTAAGTATTCATTAAAAAAAACTTCATAAGTATTCATAAAAACAAACTTTATAAATGTTCATTAAAACAAACTGCATACGTGTTCATTAAAACAAACTTCATAAATATTCATTCAAACAAACTTCATAAATGTCCATTAAAACAAACTTCATAAATATTCATTCAAACAAACTTCTTAAGTGTTTATTAAAACAAACTTCATAACTGTTCATTAAAACAAACTCTTTAAATGTTCATTAAAACAAACTTCATAACTAAACCCTACCCTGAAACATACTATTAAACATAACATGTCCGTCACACTAGTACGCACAAACCAAACAACAATGCAATCACTATGCAATACGTTTCAGGAAATTTTTGTTACTGCACCATCCCCACTCAAAAAATTGTGTGTCTGTTTCGAAAGCTGTTCTTAACATAAGGAGCCTGGGGTCGGGCAACCACAACAACAACACCCGTACTATACATATTTTTTTTTACGCGGGGGACGCATGCTACCACCGGACAACGCCGGTTAACGGGCTCTGCTAGTATGTTATAATTAGATAATAATTGTTCTTTTATACGTAAAGACTCTAGCGTTTGTTGTTTTAGGACCGAAATCAATCTATCTCACTCTTATTGTCGACTGATTGGTTATATTTAAGTAGTATTTTAGCCCTTATTTAAAGTGACAGAATACTTTGTTTTGAGCGTGTTCTATTAAAATATGTCAATCAATTTTCTAATATCTTTTTATATAATGTTCTGTTTCCTATCTATGTAGCTATTTTTGTCTCTTTCGTAATTTCTAAATCAAGAAAACGGGACTTTCTTCAAAATAGAAAACGAATAATTATTTCACTTTAATAATGGACTAAAAACACGTTTGACTACAAGCAATTAATTTGCAGAGGAATTAAGCAAGTTGTTTTCGTCGCCTATTCTTTTGCCAAAAAGGTAAACTACTTTTTGATTGCATTTAACTTGAAAGATAAGGGGAGATAACCAATAGGAAAATGTTCGTTAATTTTATCCCTTTTGCACGCGTGAATGGGAAAATAAAGCCGATGTTTTTGTCACTTTTTTTTTTTTTTTTAAATTTGTAATGGGAAAATTTTTTTCCTCTTTTTCGGTTTCTTTTTTTTTTTAGGTAGGGGAAAGGAATTTTGGCAAGAAATTATCATTTAATGAATTTTCAGTCATAAAAATGAAATAACAGCAATAGTGTTCTGTTTGAACGCTAACCACGAACAACAACATTAACAACTCTTCCTGTTGTCTCGGGAATCTCTGCGGAGATTCAAACAGATCCCTGTCTTCAATCTACGGTAGTAGAATGTCTTCGTTCTATAAACCATGACAGTGGAGAAGCCTGTTCATTGTCGTAAGGAATAGGTAAATGTATTGTTAATATCCGTAGCGTAGCGTAGTGGTACTTACCTCAGTAGGGTTGAACCAGCTTCCTCTGAAGGAGGAAGTTTCATGAAAGTATGAAATTCACATGTTGTCTCCAGTCTCATGTATGGCCCCTTCAGGAAATTTAACGACGTTGGGCTTTTGTTTTTGTTTTTTTTGCAAGTCTTGCAGGGAAGTATCGACGGCTTTCTTGCATACTGCGCCTAGTATTCCCACATTGTCACCCACTTAGAACTGAGCAGACTCAATGGTGATCTCATGAGAACCGGTGTGTCAGCCTGAGTATGTCACATACATTCTTATTGTGGCTCGTACTGAAGATTGAACAACCACTCTCTACGAGACTGCAACTTAGAACTGGTTAAAACTAGGTTCACCATTATATCCGTTACGTTACGATTTGTTGCGGAAAATACTGGCCTGGTTTTAGGAAACTAATTTTTTTTTTTTAATTACATTTTCACCCCAAACAAGGCACATTGCTGTAGGAGCTACTATCAGGGGCAGCAACTACTGGGGCACTATGTTGGGATTTGGGCAGCAAGATGTCGGTTCACGTTACACTTGAACTTCTGCATGTCAGTACAGTCAGGGAAGCAGGGACCTGCAATGGAATTCCAGCGTCTAGCTGTTCTGGGGAAGAAACTACTGGAATAGAAAGATCTTTTACATCTAGGGATCTCTACTGTGTAGGGGTGGGATTTAGCTGCCTGTCGGGTTTGTCAAGGGCGTCTACGTCGTGGTGGGACAAGTGTCTGCAGTTCGTCAGAGCATTCACCATTAAAATACTTGTAGAACAGGCAGAGGGATGCAACGTTTCGTCGATGGGACAGAGGCTGAAGCCTAGATGCCAGTTCAGGGCCTATCAGATTGGCGACTCTCTTTTTAACCTTGTCTAGGAGCGAGAGACTAGTAGCAGATGCACCAGCTCAAATGTGACAGCAATACTCCATACATGGGCGAATGGTGGCCTTACAGAGGTACAGGATACTTTCAGGTGTCAGTAGTTTTCTAGCACGGTAGAGAGAGAGCCTACCTTTTTCTCGGTGGCCCTGGCAATGTTTTTAGTATAATTGTTCCAACTCATGTTGCCTGTGAACGTTAGGCCAAGCAGTTTGAAAGATGTACTCTCAAGCGAAAGTGTTGGGAAAAACATCGAAGATAACGACAGTAGTATGAATAATCCACAGAATATCATGAAAATATACGTTCTATTTTCGCTGCGAGGCGTTTTTCAAGGAGGGGAAATATTTGTAAGTGTTAACGTCGCTCGATACACAATGCAAGCAACTGTAGAAATAATGCGCCAGCTAGATGCACAGTGAGTATTAACGCATCGCCAGTTATCACAGTCCTAACTCTTTGAGGTCTATGTGTTTCGTTTTATTATTAAATTATCAAGGCAATAAGGGATACAGAAAGTGAAATGAGGGAGAAACCTATTTATACTATGACATTTAAATGCTTCCCGTCAGAAGAGAAGAAAAATGCAGCATTATATAAAACTAGCGGGGGTACCCGGCGTTGCCCGAGTGTTTGTTTCCGGGACGGGGGGAGAGTTTTAAAAATGTTATGGTAGGTAAGTAGGAAGGATCAAACCCGGAGTCATGAGTAAAAGTAGGAAAATAAAGTGTGAAAAAAAAACAAAAAACATCTGCAACGTTAACAGTTCGGCCACCAAGAAAAGTCCATTCCAGTTGTTTAGGAAAAAAAAAAAAACGACTACGGTAGGTCGGCGCGAACGTGAAAATATAATGTGAATTGTCCAGCACGCTAACCACTACGCCACAGAGCACTGCAGCTTAATTTAGTGATTTTAAATAACTTCACATGAAAGAACTACGAAGCCAAACCGGTGTTCTCTTCTCAACTGTTCCTTGTGAACGATCTCCAAACGGTGTTAAGTGGTGGCAGGGGGAGGAGGAATTTATTAGAGAGAAAATATTTTACACTTTCCATTGATCTTAACCGATTTTGGCCGTGACTTCTCAGCAGAAAAAGTATAGAAATCTAAGATTATCGAGGAATTTGAGAAATAATAAGCCTATAACACACCTCAGATATTGTTCTGCCGTTTGTGCATATTATATTTGCATGAAATATCTTGATTTTTAATCCTATTAATGTCAAAATTAGACGGGAAAAAATGAGTTCATTTTATTTATATAGAAGATAGAAGATATAGAAGAAGATAGATAGAGAAGAAGAAGAGAGAGATAAGGGTAAAGACTGTTTGTACCTTCATATTTGTATAATGCTGGCTTTTCTATTTTTTGTGTTATAATTAAATATTATTTTTCAATTCAATTTTATTACTATATATATATATATATATATATATATATATATATATATATATATATATATATATATATATATATACGTACACACATACATACATAGATTTCTATCTATCTATCTATCTATCTGTAGTGGAGCCGGAAAAGGTGATAATAGGAACACGAATACGTGGGGAGAATAAGAACATTTATATCAAGCAAATGTTAGTGGTACAGAAAACGTTAGTAAGTCCGTGGGGGAGTCGTCTCTGTACGACATCCGGGATAGCTCTCGTTGAGCGGTCTAGACTTGCTGGTTATATGCTTAATAGACAAGTCCATTTAAGCGGTTATAAGGGTGTGTATGTCCCCAAAACACCCCCTCCCACGCCTTTTTGTTCAGGAGGAAAGACGTTAATATTTCTTCCTCTTTGTATCGATGATAAGGGGTTCAGTAACCTTTCTATTCCTTGTCGATCGGCGATGTTCTAGGTTTGTTTGGGGAGGCTCGATATCGAACATATATAACGTATCGCTAGCTTCCTCCTCGACTTGAGGTGTGTCTTTGCCATCGTCACGACGACGTCTGATTTGATTTAGATGTCTCATGGGAGTGGTGGTAGGGCCTAGAACGATGTAGGTTGTGTTTCCAATTCTTTTGTCAATTCTTCCCTGTTCTCAAAGACGGAAATATAGAAAATTTCTATTTCGTTCTTTCTAAAGCTGTGTATGTTTAATCTAATCGTGTCTTTCGGTTTTATTATATTTTTTAAATATTTTATCCGGTTGGATATCTATATCTAAAATAGGCATATGCATTGGAAGTAGTCATATGTAATTACGCATGGTCAGCTGAAAGTCTCTATGTTCTATCTAAAAACATAACACACCTACTTTCTTTAGGCGGAAGGTTTCATTGACTATTTAAAAGACATTATTGTTCAATCTCAATTGACAGAAAACGTTATTAGCAGATTGGCATTTAACAAACATAGATCGGTTTTCAGAATCACTAAAACATATGTCAGTAAAGGTCACGTGTATTATTCAGACATTTGCTGTTTCTTTATGTCTGTTATATATTGTATTACATTTTGTTAAATCATATGGTCTAGGTAAACAAATTTTCCCGAAGGACACCAATTGGATCAGCTGGATATTTTAAAACTTTTGTTTCTTCTTTAATTATGGAGTTTTATGGTCTTACGCATACAACAGCGAAAGTGACTCTACTAGTTTTGTGAGGATAGGTTAATTAGCAGAAGTACTATATTCTGACCTCTATGGGGTATTAAAAACACAATCGCTAATGGAAACTTTCATAATCAATCGTATTTTTTCTTTTCATATTTGTTGCTTTATTCTCTATATTTTTAGCATAATACACGTTTTCTCTACATCCAACACCAATTTACTTTAGGAAATATCATATTTAAAACATAATTATTTAACATGCCAGTTTTAATGCTGTTGCGCCTGCCCTAAGCATCAGTCTAGTTGCTACTTTTATAACTGATGCATATTTTTGATGCGGTTTATTCTGACGCGTACTCAAATATTAAGACCAAAAAAAAAATTCACTGTGGCAGCAAATCCTGGGAACATCAACCTAAAAGAACAGTTGGAAATGACATATACTAAACATTATGACCATGCTATCCTCACAGCCACCTAGATTGAAAATGCTGCTGTGAAACCTGACATAGTTATATGGAATAAGTCAGAGAGAGTGGCAACCTTGGTTGAAGTGAGTGTCCTTTACAATAGAGGTTTGAACAGAGCTGAAAAGGGAGAAACAGACCAAATATCAAGGTCTCATGCATGATATGAAAAGAAACTGGAATTTTAAAGAGATATCAAGCATACCATTTATTATATGGCACAGGGCTTATGAAGAAGAACCTGAAGTCCTACCTAACTAATATTCTTGCAGAACCAAGTGCAAGGGGAATCCAAACAACTGCATTTAAGGGAACAGCGAGGATACTAAAAAGAGCTCTCGGTTGGTTTAAAAAAAAGCAGGGCAATGTTGGCATCATTACAGTCTTCAAAGAAGAAAATAAAAAAAAATTACTCGTTAAAACTGGGCGGGTATCATTAACATAAATAGGCTTTCTGGTTCTGCGTCGATAATTCTACTTTCTTCATCTTGGATAAGGATTAAAAAAAAAAAAAGATTCTTCAATCTAATACATCCTACTTTGTCAACTGAGCTCCAACC
>NC_136482.1:162980893-163005893 GCF_053919585.1 Euprymna scolopes | reverse complement strand
GAATTTTACATTAGAAAGGGCATGGTATGGACGGTTCGTAACAAAATAAATAAGATCTGAAAATCCAATCTTCTTCTCGAATTCAAAATCCAAGTTTCCGCGCACTTATTGAGTAAATTTTACTCTATGGATCTGAAAGTTGGATTCTTTCAGCAAAACAGCAGCGTCGTTCGAATGGATGTTACACAGGTCTTTTGAGAAGAGTACTCAATTTCTCATGGCGAAATAACCCAATTCTAGAAATTATATACGGAGACTTACCGAGAGTATCAACCTCTTTTTGCAAGAGGCGTGTTCAATTTTCTGGGCATTGTGCACGTGCCACAGATGAATTTGTTTCATCATTTGTGCTTTGGAGGCATCCATCATCTCACAATCGATCACGAAAGCAAACTATTCCAGATAGGATACAACGAGATACATTCATCTCCAAGGAAGATCTTTTAGGTGCTATGGCAGATTGGGAATACTGGAAGGGCGTAGTGAGTTCTATCTCGTCTGAGCCGCATGATGATGATGATGATGATGATGAGGATGATGATGATGATGATCTACTTTCCTGACACATTTCTTATACGGCATTTTACTACACACACACACATATATATATATATATATATATATATATATATATATATATATATATATATATACTAGCAAAAGTACCCGTCCCTGACTGGGTTCAAAAACAGCCTACAGAAAATGGACTCTGATTTATGAAAGTATGATAGGTTATGAAAACGAAGGGTTGTAAAGAGATAGCTTCGAATTTGAGGGTATCAAAACCAAAGCAAAATATGATAAAAGTAAAAATAAAATAGATAAACCCCATAATTTATCATACCATACCTGTTCACACTGAGACACTTATCACAATATTCTGTGGAGCTATATTAAAAAACCTTGTTAAACTTTGTGACATATTTCCATTCTATGGAGGTCAGGCGCGAACGAACACCCCATAATTTTATTATACCATATTTCTTCAAACTGAAACATAATTATCAAAGTATACTTACGCAGATAGATATGAAAAGCCTTTATTAAAGTTTGTGCCTATTTCCATTCTATGGAGGCCAGGCGCGAATGCAGACCCCACAATTTTATGATATCATCCCTATTTAAGTTAAAACATACTTATCAAATTATTCTTATGTACATATATATCAAAAACACTTTAAAACGTTTTTTTTTATTTAAACATTTTTTATTTCCATACTTTGTAAACCAGGCGTGAACGCAGACCCCACAATTTTAATGAAGCACAGGATAGTGCGCAAGCAAACAAGCAAACAACCAAGAACGACAGAGTTTTAGTATAATATATATATATATATATATATTTTTTTTTTCTCGACAGATTCTATATTTGCTGTTATTTAAGATTACTTGTCTGTCTCGGCGTTCAGATTTCATTTTTTTTTTTTTTATCTCAGCGCTGTTTTGTGCAACTCTGGGTAGCGTTTTCTGTTTTTCTTCCAATATTTATTTTGCCGACTTATCCCCGTTGCCTCGTGTGCAAATTATGTGGCCCGTGTAGACGTGCGGTCAGCCCTTGATGTAGCCTCGTTTTCGAATATGATAATAATAATGGGAGAAATTGGAATCAGAGGAGACTGACAAAATACATCGAACAACAATAATGAAAACAGCTGACATATTAAGGAAACCCTTAAATGTGGAGACTTACACACACGCACTAAAAGCGTAGACCAGACAAACTTCTACAAAGACAAAACATGAAGCGCTACATGGAACCAATAACATTGAAGCTGCATACCTATAAGTTCTATAACCCCTCCCCCATCCTCCATTAAAACATCACTGCCTCCCCCAAAAAAGAGTGAAAACCAATAGCCAAGTAATTAAGGAGGAAGGAAAGGCCGAGGAATGAGCACTAACAAGACCTCCACTGCATAAGTGGGAAGAGAACTAGGACCATAAGGAGGCTTATTGCCATTCAAATTCCAGTAATGACCAATGACCAATGCTAACGAGAAATCGATGGCAAGTAGCTGTTGCGATAATGCAAATTTATTTGTAAATGTTATCAAAAGAGGTGGAGAGTACTGGAAAATCTGGGGAGACTTGTTGTCACTCAGCTTCCAGGCAACACCACAGACTGCATTCAATGAAATAACCTGTGCGAAAGCTCCTTGGAAGCCCATAATAATATCAATGCTGTAATAACGTGAGAAAGGAATTTGTAGTAATTTCACCGAAGAAAGAAGCCTGAGAAACATTACGTAAAAAGGGAACGTTCGAAACAAACAGAGCAAAAGGAAGAATATTTTCTGCCAAGTTTTGCCAACCTGAAGAAGTAAATTAAACATTTTCTCTTAAAATGTGATTCTATTATTTGTATATAAACCATGTAAAACAATATTACTTTCTGATTATTTGTAAGAACTTAGTAATTCATGCCATTTGGTTCGGTTCTATATTTGAAATAAAATGGACAACATTTTCATAGAAATATGCATAAACTTACATTTGCTGCGTTTTATTAGTTTTTTCTGCCCCCCTCTAAAAAAAACAAATTGTTACTCTATTCAGAAAAATATCAGCTTTATCAAAACTTATTTGTGAGATCCAGTCGACACTCCTATAAATGTTAATTTTGTGTAATGATATTCATATTAAAACTCCTTTTTTTCTATTTATTTAGTTATTTATTTGCTTGCCCCCTGAGCAAATTATGCACAAGGCCGTTTTTTTAATGTGGAGAGAGAGGGGAGGGGGATCAGTTCCCCCGAGAGGGAACTGGATAGTGATTATTGGTATGACGGGTTTTCCCTACATTGACCAAAATGATTGATCAAGAGCAATGGTCTGATATGCGGGTGTCTCCTAAATATGTTCTTTGATTGCAGTATCTGAACAGATACTTCACTTTGATAATAGAAAAAAGATCTTGGCCCGAAGGCCAATGAGAAAAAAGGCGAACTTTTTTTCTATTTATTTAAAAAGAAAATACAAGTCTGTTATAAATGGGTCGGGCAATTGCATTCTCTTGCAAAAAGGAAAATTCATTTTAATAAATTCTTTATTATTTTTTTCGGTTTCCTTATAGGATGAGCAACCTTATTTAACAATTACCTGTTATTATATTCATGCCGATATTCTACATGATTTATATTTGCGTAACATTTGCGTAAAAAGCGTATAGCAAACACAAACCTCTTTCTTTATATATTCATGCATGGGTATACATTTTTGTCTCAAACATTTTGCCTACCAAACTCCTCTGTCAGTGTTGATCTACAGATATATTATGTCATACATTTGAACACATGAGAGATTTTATATTTGGGTTCAAGCCGGTGAAAATCGGTGCAAAAGTGTGAAAATTAAAAAAAAAAATAATCAAATTTGCCAAGTGATGGTCGAACGACAGCATTACGAATATGCATGCGTGACGTAATAGCTATTCGTTCATGTTTTAATTTTTAGCTTTGCAGCAAACATGTCTTCATAGTACAGTCATTAACGTCAAAGGAAAGAGTAAATCGTAAGATAAAAGTTTTGATTTCGATTCAAGGTGGTGGCGCATGAGTCATATATAAAAAAAAACTTTTTAAATGATTAATACATATTGGGTCCAATACAATCTATATAATTCTAGACCTCCAATGACCTTGTAACGGGTGTTGGAATGAAACATCCAGTTTACGACTTCCGGTTGCGCATGCGTACATAAACAAATAATCAACGCGACAATAAAACGTATTGTTTTATTGTGTACGTTTTCAGCGTCCAAATTGTTTGTTTTGTTCTTTTTTTTCGCATTTAAATTTTCCAAATAAACAATTGTTAATACTTTCTACATTTTTTCCATCGTTCATTCCCGTATAAAGTTTAAGTTATTTTAACACAATTTTCTTACATATAAATCTACTTTAACCCGTGGACAACCATAAGAGCATTTTACAACGACAATTTACCCACCGCCTTAATTTTTCTTTTAAATGTATGTTCCATTTTTTTAATACACGTTTCTTAATAAACATTCATACTTTTCTTCTACACTACCAACTTAAATAAATAACCCTGAAAATATGTGTTTTTTTAATTTGCGTTAAAAATAAATAATCAACGCGACAATAAAACGTATTGTTTTACTGTGTACGTTTTCAGCGTCCCAATTGTTTTTTTATTTTCGAGTTTAAATTAAAAGATATATCAAAATTTGAATTTAACTTTAAGTATTATGGTATCTGTTCAGTGCCCATTTACGTATAAGTATGACAAACGACTTATAATTCAATGGCTGTAAGTTTTTTTTCAAAAATAAACAATGATAAACAGAACGACTCATAAACATTTATCTATATTCTTTTTTTTTTTCATTTTAATATACTTTCATAGAAATGTTTCTGTTATGTCACAAAAACCTATTTTGTTTACGTCATAAGTGTCATGCTCATACATTAATTCCATAGCTAATATAGCATACTGACCCAACGGTTCACAGATAGTCTAGTATAATAATAAAGACAAAATATGCATAAATCAAAAATATAATATTTAAGCGGATTTTGCGACCTGGCAATGCCCGGTCGTAAAATAAGCCTGCTAGTATATTTATAATTTTGTGGAATTTCCACGAGCCCTGTTATTATTTAATATTGTCTTACTTGCAATAAATATTAAAATCGGCTGTTGTATTCTGAATAATAAGGAGAGTCTATTTCAATAATTGCACCTTTTACATTAACACGTTAGGCATAAGGATCTGTCAGATTTAAAAGTACATGTTTTTTCCGGCATGTTTATATGTGTACAGCTAGCAAAAATAAAAAGATCTATAGGACTTTGCGCGGATTTCCGGTTGCATTCTCAGAATCTCTAAAAAAGAGTCTTTTTTTTAAATTCAATTTTCACCCCAAACAAGGCACAGTGCCACTTTGAAGCAGGGGGCTACTATCAGGAACTTAATTAGCGGGGTCATTATCAAGGGAGATGAGTAGAAAGATGTTTGTTAACATTACACTTGAACTTCTGCATATCAGTGCAGTTGGGAAAGCAGAACCCCGGAAGGAAGTTCCAAATACCCACAGTTCTGGGGAAGAAACTATTGGAGTAAAAGGCTTTCTTGCACCTAGGGATCTCTACTATAAAGGGATTAGACTTAGTAGCTTGTCGGGTTTGTCGGGGGTAGTTATATCGGGGAGGTACAAGTGTTTGCAGTTCGGCAGATCATTCACCATTAAAGTATTTGTAGAACAGGAAGAGGGATGCAACATCTCGTCGATGGGACAGAGGCTGAAGCCTAGATGACAGTTCAGGACCTATCAGGTTGGCGACTCTCTTTTGAACCCTGTCCAGGAGCGAGAGACAAGAAGCAGATGCACCAGCCCAGATGTGACAACAGTACTCCATACATGGGCGAATGGTGGCTTTATAGAGGTATAGAATACTGTCAGGCGCAAGTGGTTTTCTAGCACGGTACAGGGAGCACACCTTCCTTGCAGCAGCCTTGGCAATGCTCTCAATGTATCTATTCCAGTTCATATTACCTGTAAACGTTAGGCCGAGGATTTTAAAAGAAGTACTTTCAGGCAATGTGTTCTTGGCCATTGCTATTGGTGTCTATATCAATAATCGCTCTTTTAAAAAAATAAAACGTTAAGCATAATAAATCCGTCAGATTTTAAAGTGTATGACTTTTTTCTGCCTGTTTATATGGGTACAACTAGCAAGAATAAAAATGCATAGGGCTTTATACAGGTTTGCCTATACATGCGTACTGAAAGAAATACGTGTGCGTTTGTGAGAACGTTTTAGTATGGGAACAGAGAATACATCGAGAAAATAAAAACGGCGCAATAAGTTAAGTAGAAAAAGGAAAGAAGGAGAGGCCCGTGCAAGACAGCGGATGGTTATTTACAATGGATCAACCGATAATAACGAAGATTTTCCATTCTCCGGTTCATTTGTCGAGATTATATTCAGTCGCTTAAGATTGATAAATTTCCGAGAAACTTTCGAAACAAAAATAGCAAACGAGAAAGTCCCCATTTGGTGAGCGGAAGATTCAGCCCAAGCGGAAATACATAAAATAAATAAAGGACCTGGCTCTGAAGAAAATAAAAAGAAAGAAGGAGACAGAGATACAACGTTCGGGGTATGAAACATGGGGGACAGCATCGGCAACAGAAGATATAGAAACGAATAGATAAAAAAAAAATTAAGGGTGGCATATGCCTAAGATGCAACTGTTCACTCTACGCGTTTAAAGATAAATTGTTTCCCAGAACATGCGTGTCAGACCGATGAACATATTAGTATTACATAGCATCTAAGATAACATTTAAGCACGAAGCGTGACAGAGCGACGAAATAATATCTAAAACAAATTTGACAAACCAATGTACATTATATTCGAAACTGGAACTCTTTCTTACGAGGAAAATACTATTCAGAACATGCTTATCAAAAAGATTAGACAGATTAACCAAAATCCCATTTGGACTTAAAATACTAATATAAACACTATTTCAAACGTTACTTTCATATATTAATAAAAGAAAATGATAATTTACATTAAAGTGTATAAGACTGACGGACAGACAGAACCACACACTCAGACCTCATAAAAAAACGAAGTATTTATTTCAAACAAAAGCGTAACAGACTAACCAAATTTTAGAACAATATAAAAAAGCTATTTAAAACTTTACTTTCAAAATTTACTTTACAATATAACATTTCAAACATTATTGTATGATATAAAAAGCTGTTTCAAACGTTACTGTACAATATAAAATTTCAAACTTTACTTTATAATATAACAAACGCTATTTTAAACTTTACTTTACAATATAAAAACGCTATTTCAAACGTTACTTTACAATATAAAATTTCAAACTTTACTTTATAATATAAACAAAAGATATTTTAAACTTTACTTTACAATATAAAAACGCTATTTCAAACGTTACTTTACAATATCAAATTTCAGACTCTACTTTATAATATAAAAAACTATTTTAAACTTTACTTTACAGTATAAAAAGCTATTTCAAACGTTACTTTACAATATCAAATTTCAAACTTTACTTTACAATATAAGAACGCTATTTCCAACTTTACTTTCATATATAGTTAAAAAATGATAATTTAGATTAAAGCTTATCAGACCGACGGACAGAAAGAACCACTTATAAAAATCAGTGGATATACTAGGATACGCCAATTCAGTCAGGCCGTGATTTCACTTGGAAAAATGCCAGTATAGAGAAGCAAAAATCAAACCAATAAAAATGCTATTATGGATAAGCAAAAATCAAACCAATATATAATGTATATAAGTATATATCGTATACATCTTCATAATGTGTATATGTATATAATGCATATAATATATAATGTACAGGATGGCTCACTTAAAAGTAGACCGATCTCTCTAATCTTTCTCTTACAGACCAACTGACACCACAAGGCAAAATGCAATTTCTTTATCAACAAGATGTTGCTATATGCCACACGTCCCACAAATCACTGACAAGAGTCCATTAGGTTTACGGAAGAGAGAACAATAAGCAAAGGATAATGGCCACAACGCTCCTCAGACTTTTCATCATGTGATTTTTATCTTTGGAGGACTTTAAAACAAAAAGTTCATACAATTAATCCATACAATCTAGACCACCTAAAGGAACACATTAACAAAGGCTATCAGGAGAATCACTAAATAAGATATACATGTAGCATCTGAAAACGTTGGTAAACGTGCCAAAAATACATAGATATCAACGGGGAGCACTTTCAGCATATTTTATAACACTGTATGCAATTTAACCAATGCAATAGGTAATTTAAACTATTAAAGAATGTTCATCTACCTTATTTTCTGGGCTACTTCAAAGTGGGCCGCCATGTATATAAGTATATATTGTATATAATGTATATAAGTATATATTGTGTGAGTATATATTGCACATAAGTATATATTGTACCCGCACCGAGTCGTAGAAACTTTCAGGATAGTATCTGATAGGTAATAGGGCGAAGAAAATAATATTTCCAACTTATGCCTGATATATCGAAGAAATATTTTAAATGAAAGCATGACAGGTTCATTAAAGTTATATTCTAATCTTGAGCGTGAAAAACAAATGAAAGTTGTAGTGCATATGCATAAGCGTTCAAGACACAACTGTTGTTTTCAAATGTTAATACATGTAACAGAGCCGTGTGCGAAGTGGCGACACGGCGAGGAAAAGGAAAACGATTATAAACGTGTATACAGAACGATGATAAGCATCGAGATAACATTAAAGAGGTAGAAATGAATTTCTGTTCTTTTAAACCTGAAACAGCGAGGTACAGTTCTTTTCTCTTCCTGTTGGATAATCCAGATCGCCGGGGAGTGACGTCAAACAAAAGGCGGTCACAAGTCTTGATGCAAGCTCGGGATATAATGTCAACTAGGTATGTTTCTTCCATTGGCCCGATGTTACAACCCCAGAGAACTGGTTTTTGCCAATTTTGTTACATGTTCATTTTTAAAATGTATCTGTTGTCATATTTTTATACGTTACTAGACGTTACACGTATTATTACACACACACACACACCCACACACACATATATATATATATATATATATATATATATATATATATATATATATATATATATAGACCCTGCAATGTGATATCTTTCTTTATGTTCCTTGCGGCGGAGCCTACAACATATTGGGTCCCCACATGTTAACCCGTGTATAAACGTGTACGACGTTACATATAACAGACAAATAAACGTATATTTCAAACTCAGTCCTTATAAAGCAACGAATAGTTTATTTCCAAACATTAGCGTAACAGATTAACAAAAATCACACTTGGACTTAAAAGACTAATATAAACACTATTTCAAACTTTACTTTTATATATTAATAAAAAAAAATGATAATTTACATTAAAGAGTATCAAACTGACGGAGAGATAGAACCACAATTCAGACCTCATAAAACAACCAAGTATTTATTTCCAACATTAGCCTAACAGACTAACCAAAATTTTAGACCAATATAAAAGCTATTTCAAACTTTACTTTCAAAATTTCCTTTGCAATATAAAATTTCAAACAATACTTTATAGTATGAAAAACTATTTCAAACGTTACTTTATATTATAAAATTTCAAACTTTACTTTATAGTATAAAATTTCAAGAGTACTATCTTAAGCTTTACTTTACAATATAAAAAGCTTTTTCAAACTTTACTTTACAATATAAAAAGCTTTTTCAAACTTTACTTTACAGTATAAAAAGCTTGTTCAAACTTTACTTTCATATATAATTAACAAATGATAATTTTGATTAAAGCGTGCCAGACCGACATACAGACAGAACCACTTATAAAAATCGGTGGACATACTATGATAAGCCAATTCAGTCAGGGCGTAATTTCGCTTGGAAACTTTACCGACGTGAACAGAGTTTGATGGACAGAGTCAATCTTAGCGATTGGTGGGCGCGTCTAAAACATATCAAGGCGAACCTACTATGTGAAAGAAACGAAAAGAAAAATAAACAAATTATTAAGTTCGAATGGCTGTCATTATTAATCATTTATTCCAGTCGTCCTATTGTATGTTAAATAACTGCGAGGGGAGGAAGAATAAACGACGCCAAACAAAGCCGCAATCAAAATTAACTTTAATATTGAAGAGTTCTGCTATTTTGGCTTCGTCGTAACAGATTTATCTTTTCCTGACGTCTTTGCCTATACAATCGCACGGCGGTGGTAGATGCGTCTCAAGTTGTAAATTACATGTATATATGGGACTCCGCCTGATATTTCTGCGATTTCGGTCGATGCTTTTCTAAGTTGGATATAGTCAACAGTTTTGTTTGATATATTATCGCTTGTGCTAAGGTTATGTGGTTGATGGCTGCACGTGGTCATTTATAAGAGAGAGGCGGTGTTTTCGGGCGACGAGGAAAAGCGAGGTTGTATTCGCCATCTTTGACAGCAAAAGAATAGAAGTCAAGGCGGGAAAAATTGGTGACTGAAATCAGATGAAATAGAGAGAAGAGTAATTGTTTAATGTGTCCACGGCGATGAGCTTGGCTTGGTGTGTGTGGGGTATTCAAATTGAAAAATTGGTACTTTTAAAGAATTTTCTAATAGATAGTAAAAAAATTAACGAAGATAATATAAAAACAAAAAAATAATATATATATATATATATATATATATATATATATATATATATATATATATATGTATGTAAGTTCGTATGAACTCTTTTTCTGGGTCAACGGCCAAATAGCACAGTGTATATTTGTATGTGTGTATATGTGTATTGGGGTGGAGAGGGCTCCCGTAAGCCGTGGTGAAGGCAACCTTTCTAGGAGAAGCAAATCTCTGATTTAAAAAACAAAGCGGGAGACCAGTACCCGCATTAAGCTGGTCTGCAGTTTAATTTGTTGCTGGCTATCTTGCTCTTGCTTGTTGCTGGATCTCAACATTTTGAACCGAGAGAGAGACTTAGCTGTCATACAAAGCTAAGACTCTGTAACATCATCTTTGTATAGATACTCCCTCAGGCATTTGGGCTCATGGATTTTAAATGTCTGAGGGAGTGGCACTCGTCTGACAAGACGTTGCAATAATCATGTATGTATGTATGTATGTATGTATGGATGGATGGATGGATATATACCTTCTGACCACGGAAAATTTGAGTCATATAAAAGGCATTTTCATAACGAAATAATTTCAGTTAAATCAAAGCGCCTTTTCGTAGAGGTTTTCCCAAAAGTTTGTCAGATTCACACTCTCCTATAAAATTGATGCTATACGCACTAGTATTATTGGGACGTTGAGGGGCCATCATACCCAAAACAATATAACGTTCTTTCCAGTTTTTCGTCATGTCAATCTCGGCTTCTTTACCCCCCCCCCGCCCCATCTTTTCCTCTTTATTCCTATATCTGAATACAGACTCTAATCAACACCTTTTATACATGCTCCTTTACACGCAACCAAGTCTTATTCCTTGTTCCTATTTTTAACAACATTTGACGGAACCTTCTGATATTGACTCCATGTGACGAGGAAGACGTGATATTTTTTATTGCAAACTTTGCTTTCGTATAGGCTGTACAGCCTGAAGAAGGCTCTAGTTATTAAAACTAGCTAACCGAAACATGTTCATGACTGTGTAGCGACATATTACTGCTTGAAACATCCACAAACATACATATACATGTTTATATATTTACATATCTTGTTTGATCGCATGTGTATATATCATATATGTGTGAGAGAGAGTTATGTTATGAAAGTATACTTTATATATATATATATATATATATATATATATATATATATATATATATATATATATATTTGTTACTGTTTGGGGGGGGGGAAGAATTTCAACAAAGTGCTTGATTACAAAGAAAAACTTTTTCGATATAAGAGCTTAATAGTTATTTATTTAATAGTACAGAAGTTCAGAAAAACATTGGTATCGTCGGTTTCAAGCCCGTCAGCCATGTTGTTTCTGTCTGATCTCAGACAGAAACAACATGGCTGACGAGAGCCTAACATCATTTACGTTTTATCATTAACTGGTCCCCTTTATGTTGGGCTTGAAACCGACGGTACCAATGTTTTTTCTGAACTTCTGTACTATATATATATATATATATATATATATATATATATATATATATACACATATGTGTGTGTGAGGGGGTATGTGTGTGTGCATGTGTATGTATGTGTAGTTTAGTCGGATTGTATATTACGGGTGTTCGCGTTTCGCATTTTTTTTTTAATTACTTTCTCGACACGGCGAGTAATTCTGTGGGTCACACCCAATAAAAGACAACAATCAGCAGATAGCACAACTTAATCTAAAATCATACACAAAAGAAAAATAATTGTACACGCCGAGTATAAATACTATAAAATAAAAAATACTTCTTTTCTTATATAAAGAAGGAAATAACAATATATTTAACCAAAGTTTCTTTAACATCGGTTCTAATAATTACAATGTCTCCCTTCATTAAATAAATAAATATAAGCAAATTAAAATAAATAAATATAGGATAAAATCATGAAATAAAATAAATCAACAAAAATTAAAAAAAGCAATAGATGCAGAAATAAACAATAGATTCAATGGCACCCGAGAGGAAAAAGAATTCCTGTCGACGACCAGATACCTTGGCAATCCCTACAACAGAAATTGCAATCGGAGATCCGGACACTTTCTCTACGCGTCGATAAAATAATTAAATTATTACTAAACTTGAAAATTTCGTAGTTTTATAATAAAGATTTACTGACTATATATATACTAGCATTTTAGCCCGGCGTTATCCGGGTGTTTGGATGGGTATGTTGAGTAAAAAAAAAAGTGTTAGTAGGGAGGCAGGCTTGAACCCGTACCGTGAAGGAGGAAAAGAACGAGGGGAAACATCTAACGTCTTTGCTGTTACGACCACCGCCAAACCGGCAGTGGCGTATGTTTACATTAAGGCTAGACAATCGAAAACAGAGGATCACTTTAAAAAATATCGGCGACCCTCCCCTGTAGAAAAGTGCCCAGTTAAAGGTGAAGATATAAATGTTTTTAGGCAATTTTTCGATATTTGTCGTCTGAGAGGTCGAACTTCAAAACGATACTGATCTCGCTAGATCTTCTGCTAGTGAATGCAATTCCACGCCCCATACATAACAAAATTGTATTTTCTTTTTAAATAAGTAGAGAAAGAGTGTTTAATATGAATATAAATACACAGGCTTGAAAAACGAATTTATAGGAGTATAGATAGATTATCTTAGTTTGAGCATTTGGGAAGTGATATACAAATTACAATTAGCGTATGAAGCGATGCTCTTTGTGTAAACAAATTGAGCTTAGGTACTTTGGACAATGTCAAAACATTGCCAATTCACTGCCCGCATAACAGCAGTCGTATAGCTCAATACGTAGGTAGAGCTAGGTGGTAAGTTATAAAATTAACCATATACATTTTTATAACTTGCTATATATATATATATATATATATATATATATAATGGCCTAAAAACAGGCATAGTGTTTACCCGATATACGCAATGGTACCCTTCAATCTAATATAATTACCAGTATTTATATATAGATAGTTTAATCCCAACCAAATAAAAAGCTTGATACACAATAGCGAGTAGAACTTATGATTGAAGAAAAAAAATTAAAACTGTAAGTGTGAATTTACAATCAAATTGATTGTAAATTTCAACTTACAGTTTTTATTTTCTTTCTCTTATATATATATATATATATATATATATACATATATATATATATATAAAGTGTGCGAAACAATTTTATATATATATATAAAGTGCGAAACTTTACATCATAATAATAGATACATTAGAATATATATATATATATATATATATATATCTGTGTGTGTGTGTGTGTGTACGTGTGTGTGTTTCCAATCATGATGAAATATATATATATATATATACTTCTAATGTATCTATTCTATAATATTTCGAATTGTCACAATTAGGTAAGCTCAATAAAACGAATTTTCACATTCAGATCATGCATTCCTAAACCAGGAGTTGCATTTTATTATCGCTCGATATATCTAAGGCTTTTGATATGGTATGGCACGATGGTCTTCTAATGAAAATTAGTTCATATGGTATCACTGGAAGAGTACATAATGTAATTAAATCCTTCTTAAGTAAAAGAAAAATCCAACTTGTCCTCGACGCTCGTACATCTAAACAATATGATATAAATGCGGGAGTACTTAGGGGTTTCTCCTTGGACCTTTATTATTCCTGATGGTCATAAATGACCTCCCTGATAAAATTGTTTCGATGATGGGTATATTTGCTGATGACACCACCCTCTATATCAGGAACGAGGGGAAAACAAATGAACATATATCTAAAGAAATGGCAGAAACACTAGAGGATGACCTCCAATCCGTAGTGGAATGGAGGACAAAAATGGATGGTCACATTCAATGCTGCCAAGACTAAGCTTGTTTCCTTCAATAACTACAAGAAACCTTCTCTACTACCAATAGCAATAGCCATGAACATATTACCTGGAAGTACTTCCTTTAAACTCATCGGTCTAACGTTTACAGGTAATATGAACTGGAATAGATACATCGAGAGCATTGCCAAGGCTGCTGCAAAGAAGGTGGGCTTTCTCTACCGTTATAGAAAAATACTTACGCCTGAAAGTATCCTGTGCCTGAAAAGGCTACCATTCGCCTATGTATGGAGTACTATTGTCACATTTGTGCTGGTGCATCTGCTGCTTGTCTCTCACGCCTGGACAGGGTTCAAAAGAGAGTCGCCAACCTTATAGGTCCTGAACTTTCATTTAGGCTTCAGCCTCTATCCCATTGACGAAATGTTGCATCCCTCTGCCTGTTCCAAATACTTTAATGGGGAATGTTATGACGAACTGCAAGTACTTGTGCTTCCTCGACGTGACTACCCCCGACAAATCTGACAAGCAACTAAGTCCCACCCCTTTACAGTAGAGATATCTAGGTGTAAGAAAGCCTTTTACTCCAATAGTTTCTTCCCCAGAACTGCTGGTCTTTGGAACTCCCTTCCGGGATTCTGCTTTCCCAACTGTACTGACATGCAGAAGTTCAAGTGTAATGTGAACCAACATCTTACTACTCATCTCCCTCCATAAAACCCTTGCAACTTATGTCCCATTCAAAGTGGCAGTGTGCCTTGTTTGGGGTGAAAAAATTGAAAAATTGATTAAAAAGTTTTCTTTAAGCTAATTCTTGGCAATCCGCTTAAAGATAAGGCATTCCAATAACCATTAGAATAGGTGTGTTACGTGCGAAAATGAGAATAGGATATAAAAAGTAAATAATCTCCATCAAATGGGGATGGCCACAAATGTCCACTAAACACGTCTCTTCTATTATCCTCCCCGAGGACTAGAGTCGGCAGTTTGGTCAAGACTCACCAAAGACGGAAAGAAAAATCGGGCGGTGATTATATGGAATGCAAAAAAAGGAGGCATGATAAAAGGGGGCAATTCCAACTGAAAAATAAAAAAAGAACTAGTAAAGTCCAAAACACATCATAGTATAGACATGAGAATTGGATTCTCTCTAAGCTCAATTACATTTTAATCGGCAATGGGCAGTCAACTTGGAAACGGACCAGCCTATCAATTCTCGGTTTCAGTTTCCAGGAATCAGAGGCTGAAGCCGATTGATTTTCAAGTGCTGTAAAGTAATGACTGGCCCCTGTAATTTGACGATAAAGCTGCCAAATATATATTCACTAGATGCCCATCTTAAAATCTATTCGTCACTTCTTCACGATTGGACCTCTTTTTTTTTCTTTTTTTCTTTTTTCGCTTGCTGGTTTTTAAATCTTTGAGCTCAAATCCAATTGTCTAGCATCGTTTGTGTAAATGTGTTCTATTTGTTCATGTTGCTCGTTTTTTTTTTTCTTTTTTAGTGAATAATCAACTGGATAACCTCGTGGCATATAGAAAAGGCGATACCGTGTTCGAATCCTGTCGGATTAATAACGAATCTCGTAAGTGCATATGTTGCAGATTACAAATCTATGAATAGAAAACCCCCCATTAAATTAGCTAGAAAATACACGGAAGCATCGTGAAAGCATGTTTATATAAGCTGTGTCAAAAATAAAGAATCGTTACTTGTGTGGAAGTTAGCGATTTTTCTTTTTGCAAAGTTATAAGCAGGTAACCACCGCCGTAGAACAAAACTAACTATAAAAGGTATGTCCTTTTTTGTCTGTGTGCCACGCAAACAAGAATATGTTATTCGTTCCGTTTTATGAAATGCTAGAAAGGTGTTTAAATATGCGCACACTCGCAACCGCACAAGAGTATGTATTTTGTAGATACATTTAAGAGACACGGTCGGTATATTATATGGTCACTGGAAGAGACAGGATTAGTGTCACTGTCTGTACACACAAAGACGACATCGGTATATTTTGTACATACATTGTAAGGACTTTATACACATTACTAGACGATAGGCAACATTTACACGTTTTATATACACTATATATAGTGTACATATATGCTTATATATATTGTGCTACACGCCAGGGCAGGAGGTGCTAGAAAGTCTTATCTTGCCTTGACATAGTTTAAAATAGACTTCGTAGCCTAGTGGAGAATCCCCTTTACTCTTCCCTGAAACCTCTATCTCACAGAAGAGGCGTTGCGAGCCTGTCGTTATTGTTATTTTCATGGCAAGTGCTCGTTTGAGCTCCAATCTATGGTCCCCCTCGCCAAACTTTCACGAGAAACACTCGTCTAGCTGAAAATACTAATAATTTCCTCCACTCTTTATCTGTGCCTAAACTTAAACCTAGATTCCATGAACAAAGCTTTTTTTCTTAGAACTGCACACTTGTGGAACTTTCTGCTATTTTCCTGCTTTCCAGTTGACTATAATATGGTCGTCTTCAAGTCCAATATAAACAAGTTCTTGATGAGCCGTTCCCCTTAAGTAATCCAATTTACGAAATTTCCACTACTAAAAATTACTACGGCATTGTCCCATTAGCTACTGTACACTTAATAACCCTTATCCTCGAGTGGCCTCCAGGTCTTGATAAGTGGTGACTCCTTTGTAAAAAAAAACATTTTATATACACGTTATATAGCTCTGCTATATAACACATTGTCCCATCGTGAACCGCAAACGGTTTCGCACTTTATATGGTGCTGTTCATCTGTAGCATATTTACCGTTAAACATGTTCGCACAACGTCAAAGTGCATAGGGTACGCATGTGCGTTCACGTCCCGTGGGCGATCAAGCAACCAATAGAATAATTTCTTTATAAATACATGCGAAGGTGCTTGATTTTCTTCTCACGCTCGTTGCTTTTCTATGTGTGGGGCGTGATCCTTTTGTGATTGTTGACTTCTAGCTCCCTCTGTTTTTTTCCTACATGCACAAAGCTATATGCGCAAAAAAAAAAAAAAAAACAGTGCAGGCCTCCTTAGGTTTTAAATGTTTTATTTAGAATGAGTTTACTTAGAGGTAGGGAGATACTACGTAATCAATTACTTATTTACTTATTTTCCTTTACTAAATCTAACTGATGCCGACGCACGGGCCGAGTCTCGAGGCAACATTTACTTAGATTTCTACATTGCCGGAAGAGTATCTACTTTATCGCATCCCAACTCAGACTGTTTTTTTTTTTAATCTTTCAGTTTCTTTCCTCAAAGGTGTGATGTAATCACTTTTTCATATCATGTTCTCAAACGCGCTCTTCTGTCTGTGCACACATTCTTTTTTTTATAGTCTTCTTTTTTCTTTTTCCATATAGTGACCTCATTTCATAAACGATTCGGAATTTGCATACGCACGTCCGCGCCCTGTGGCAGTAGGGCAGCTCCGATAGACTGCACTATTCAAATGGGTAGTCTTTGAAGTCTCTTCATATGCTAGATATCACATATTAGATATGGAACACGGACCTAGACATCATAATCTAACACAAGCGCCGACAACCTTATTGAGCTTGGGTTGAAAACTATGCTGATTATAGTATGAGGGTTAAACAGATTTCACTACATTCATACAAACGACAATAATATTATTGAATATTTAAATCAATTTTTTGTGCTTTTGTAGAAAAATAATATTGGATTTAATATGATTATATTTAATATGTTCAGTCTCACAACTGTCACTGTGGTTTGATTCGTTAATATTTATACCGTGTATTGGGCAAGTCACAGGCCAAACAAGATTCACTCGAGGGCCGCATTATGCCCAGAGGCCGATAGTGTTGACCTCTGCTCTAACCGAACGCACAATTTGATCGCAACTATGAGTAAAACAACAATATATGTTCAATTAAGCGTACACAAGGAGCGTTTTATGGTTTACATATGTCGTAAAAGAGTCACATCAACGATTTAAAGTAAAATACGATTTACGTGTTTACAGAAAAGCAGACTATTTTTAAACAAGCAGGCACGTGTTCTTTTGTACACACCCACACACATACAATAAACACACACACACACATAACTTTGTTTCTCTTTTCTTTAGAAAAACATTAGCGTTAGAAAGTGTGTTTTAAAATAAAGAGAGAAAAACCAACAAGTTATTAAGTATACACAGTCCGGACAAGGTAAATAAAATTAAAGATCAAATATCACAGTCGACCATTGGGTTTTTGGTACACGTTCCGGTCAGATAATTCCAAGTACTGAGGCGTGGAATTGTTATTGAAAGAAATCTGTCCACGTTCTGTTGATTGATATATCTTGATATACCTTGCCCCCGTCTCTGGCCTTCAGAAGGGTCCGCTCTTTGTCCGAGTATCAGTAACAAACAGCATAGCAATCGGTACATCATTGGATATCGTCTTGTCCGGCGATTTGTCAGATGTGAATATGTGTCCGTTTATTCGGGTGTGCGTTTACAAATAAAGCTAGCAAAAGATCATTAAACAAGGAGGGATATAATATTGGTTAGACAAGTGCTACCAAACCTTTTTTTTTTTTTTTACATATCTGCATACTATTGAGTTTTAAAATGGTTTCGCTGTACACTTGTCATAAGAAAACGAATCTTTCTATTTATAAGGCCTATTTGCTATATAAAATATAAGATAAAAATTATACGAGGAGAATATATATTCACGTAGATCAACATATCCTGTATTCAATACTTAGTATATGATAATAATAATAATAATAATAATAATAATAATAATAATAATAATAATAATAATAATAATAATAAAAATAATAATAATATGAGTGTTTGGTGTTTCTGAACTATTATTTGAATATCCGTGAGAAACACTTAATTCTTCTTCAAAATTTAACGTTTTTTGTTTGTTTGTTTTTTTTTACGATATTTTTATTTTACTTTTTTGTTTTCTGTTTTAATTTTGCTAAGGTAAGAAAGTTCAAATATGTACGAAGTTGAAAATTGCAGTTAAATTTTTATGCCTTCTTTTCACTGGGCTGGATACTTTTCCATAACAGAAATCTAAAAGTTATTTAATAGCAGCTATACCGTGAAATTCTTGCCGGGGCAATACAGTAAAGTAAGAAATATTTATATTTTTAATAAGTTTATTTATTTATTGCTAGGCTTGAGTAATAATAATAATAATAATAATAATAATAATAATAATAATAATGGTGATGATGATGATAATAATAATGATAATAGTAATAATAATGATAAAAATAATAATGATAATGATAATAATAATAATGATAATTATGATAATAATGATAATGATGATAACAGTAATTATAATAATGATGATGATGACGATGACGATGATGATGATGATGACAATAATAATAATAATGATAATAATAATGATGATGATGATAATAATAATAATGATAATAATAATGATAATTATGGTAATAATAACGATGATGATGATAATAATAATAATAATAATAATAATGATAACAATAATAATGATAATAATAATGATAATAATAACAATAATAATGATAATAATAATAATGATAATAATAATAATGATTATAACAGCATTAATGATAATAATAAAAACGATAATAATAATGATTATAATGAGGATAATAATAACGATGATGATAATAATGGTGATAATAATAATGATAATGATAATAATAATGATAATAATAATAATGATAATAACATTAATGATAATAATAATAATGGTAATAATAATAATAATAATAATAATAATAATAATGATGATGATGGTAATAATAATAATAATAATAATAATAATAATAATAATAATGGGAAGAGTGACGAGAACGCTATAGAAATGCCGAGTGGCTGAAAGACATGAAAGAAGAGTTACAACAAATAGAAGGAGCAGTGAATGAAATCAGCAAGGACACCCTAAAGAAAACCATAGGAAAAATGGTAAACTGGAGAGCACTAGGGCACGACGGGATACATGCATACTGGTTCAAAAACTTACACGAAAACCTGAGAAGATGTACACAGGAAGCAATCGTGCCAGACTGGATGACAAAAGGTAGAACCACACTGCTACAGAAGGACACGGAGAAATAAACCGTCCCCAGTAATTATAGGCCAATCACGTGCCTACCCACCATGTGGAAGATACTGACAACACAACTGAGGGAACCAAGCTATCACTCACTGAATAACCGTGGACTCATCCCCGAGGAACAGAAAGGATGCCAAAAATGGAAAAGAGGAACACATGATCTGCTATATGTTGATCAAAAGATCCTAAAGAAGGTAAAAAGGAAGAGAAAAACTTTAGCCATGGCATGGATCGACTACAAAAAGGCGTACGACAGGATCCCCCAAGCATGGATAATAGAATGCCTAAAAATGTACAAATACCAAGCGGGATCACGAATGTAATAGAAAATGCAATGAAAACATGGAGACTGGAACTGACAGCAGATGGACAACTCATAACAGAAATTAACATACAAAGAGGCATCTTCCAAGGAGGCTCATCGTCACCATTACTGTTCATCATAGCCATGATGCCCTTGAATAGTATTCTGAGAAAATGCCAAACCGGATACAAGTTCCCCGATACAGAGAAAAAAATGAACCACCTGATGTACATGGACGATCTGAAACTTTTTGCAAGGACCGAAAAGGAGCTAGAGACACTAATTAAGACTACCAGGATCTTCAGCCAAGATATCCGAATGGAATTTGGAATGGAAAAGTGCGCACTACTAGTTATAAAAAAAGGGAAAACTGGAAACGACAGAAGGCATGGAATTATCTAACCAAACAGAAATGAGGGCACTAGGGCAACAAGACGACTATAAATACTTGGAAATCCTGGAAGCGGACACCATCAGAGTAACAGAAATGAAAGAGAAAATTGGAAATGAATTCCTCAGGAGAACAAGAAAACTCCTGGAAACTAAATTATATAGAAGAAACCTAATAAAAAGGTATAAATACATGGGCAGTGCCACTAGTGAGATACTCTGGACCGTTTATAGGGTGGACAAAAAGGAACTGAGACAGCTCGACCAGAAAACCAGGAAACTCATGATCATGCATAATGCACTACACCCAAAGGCGATATTGACAGACTCTACGTGAAAAGGAAAGATGGCAGGAGAGGACTGATCTGTATAGAAAACTGTGTGAAGGACACACAAAAAAAAAAAAATTAGAAAAATACATAATGCAAAACATTGAAAGGATAATTATGGCAGCGAGAGATACGGAGAAAAACAACAAAACAGAAAACAGAGAGACAAATGACAAAACGAGAAAAGAGAAATGAGAAGAGAAACAAATCCACGGAAGATTCATAAGAATGACAAAAGATGAGAATAACGAAAACACCTGGACATGGATGCGAAAAGAACATATAACCCAAGAAAGTGAATCCCTAATAACTGCAGCACAAGATAACTCGATAAGAACCAATCATATCAAAGCAAGGATCGATAAAACACAAGAAAACAGCAAATGCATGCTTTGTGAACAAAGAGACGAAACGATAAACCATATAGTAAGTGAATGCAGCAAACTGGCCCAAAAGGAATACAAAAACAGGCATGACCAAGTGGGGAGGGCGGTGCACTGGGAATTGTGCAAACGACTGCATTTTGAGCGTACAAGCACAAACCCGCAACAGCACTCGCAAACGAGAACCATAAAATCCTATGGGACATGGACAAACAGACGGACAAACCCATCCAAGCAAGAAGACCAGATGTCGTAATAATTAACAATAAAGAGAAATCCTGTTAAATCCTAGACTTTGCTGTCCCAGCTGACCACAGGGTGAGTATGAAAGAAAAAGAGAAACGAAGCAAATACACAGAACTAGCCAGAGAGTTAAAAGGGAGTTAGATGATGAAGAAAATCAAAGTAGTACCGATAATAGTAGGATCACTAGGAACAATCCCGAAAAAACTGGAAAAAAGAATGTCAGAAATTGGAATAAGAGGAATAGCTGCAAAAATACAACGCCTAATGATAAGGAAAACGGCTGAAATATTAAGGAAAAACCTTGAATGCGGAGAAAAACACAAGACAATATAACGAAGAAGCGTTACAGGGAATGAAGAACACCGAAGCTGCAGATCTACATGATCTACAGCTCCCATCATGCATCTCTCCATTATTTCACCATCGTCCCCCCAACAAGAAGTGATACAAAAGAGCCGAGAAGGGTCAAGGAGGATGGAAAGACCGAGGAGGGAGCACTGGCCAGATCTCCGCTGGACAAGTGCGAAGAGAACTGGGATCTTGGGGAGGCTTAGTGTCACTCAAATTTCAGTATAAACCAATGGTCACTGCCAGCGAGAAATCAATGGAAAGCGGCTGTTGCGATGATGCAAATTTATTTGCAAATACTATCGAAGGAGGAGGAGAAGAGAGCTGGACGTCTGGGGAGACTTGTTGTCACTCAGCTTCCAGAGAACACCACAAGTCTCCAATCAGATCGTTTGCTGACTTCTGTGAACGCTCCATGTGAGCCAATAATAATAATAATAATAATAATGATGATAATGATAATAATAATGATGACAATAATAATAATAATAATAATAATAATAATAGTGTTTGTGCTGTGAATATACGGTGCTATTTTGGATGGTTTTTAAAGTTAAATTTAAGTTTTATGGTATGTTTTCTTCAGTAAATTTTTAGGTAAAAGAACAAGATAGTTAGACAACACCAGTTTCATGTTAAGAATATGTTTCTAAATATTAGTTTGAGAAGACAGTCTTACCAAATTTTTAATTTTGATTTCAAATGATGTATTATCAAATATGTTTGCTTTTAATTCATATATCATATTAAATCGCGTGTTTCGCTTCATGAAATCGTTTGAATTACAATTGTTTTCAAACAATTATGTCTTCTTTTCAGAACGTTGAATATGGGACGGAGGAAAAGCAAATTCGCACAATTTTTCTTATATTTATTCAAATTAAAAAAAAAAAAAATCAAGTCCAACGTTAACAAATTTCTAATGAACCGCCCCCTTAAGTAAACACTTCATCAAATCTCCACACTAACGTAATGTACTTGCAATAACCCTTATCACTGAGTGGCTTCCGGGCCTTGATAAGTGGTGATCACTGTGTAAAAAAAAAAAAAAAAGAAGCTAGACCGAAATGCCGCTGAAACAGCTCACGATATCAACGAAGCGTTTGGCCCGGGTACCACTACCGAACATAGAAAAATGGTCTTTTAAGAAATTTCGTGGCGGCGACGAGAGTCTTGAAGTTGATAACAACTAATTAAGAGCCTTATTCGAAGCCAATCAACGCACAACTGTTCGAGAACTTACTTTTGAATTAGACGTAATGTATATGACAATGTCCAACCACTCTATGGGGATTGGAAAGAAAAAATCTTGTTAAACGGGCGCGTCACGAATTGAACGACAACCAAAAGAAACGCTGTTATGAAGTGTCATCTTACTTTCTTTTACGCAACAAGAACGACTCGTTTTTCCACTGGGTACACTTGCGGGGAGAAATGGCTTCTTTACGATAATCAGCGAAGCTAGGCTTAGTGCTTAGACGCAGATTAAGCTCCACAACACTTCTTGATGCTAAATACGCTTTAATATATTTTAATTCATTCAGATTTCTTATTAGTTATTAGAGCTAATTCTATATTGAATATTACACTGTACTTAATATGCAGCAGTGATTTCAAAAAATAAAGTTGACTGCCAATAGTTAGAATTGAAACCAAAGCATTTAGCGCTCCAGTCGCGGCAAGTACCGATGTAGCTATCGAGAGATGGGAAGCAAAGACTTTATATTAAACGATCTGAAGAAATGAATTACATTTTAGCAGGCGCCAAAAACATTAAAAATATGTTGGCAGGTTGAAATGGACATTTTTAACTTGCTGATATTTGTGTGTATGAACTATACATCCATCCAAACAAAGCGTTTTCTCGTTATTAACAATCCTTGGTTTATGATTACTATTACACGTTCATGTCAGTGTTATTCGACCAGTAGCTTAAGAGTTTATCGGTTAAATATTTTCGCACAGAGAGACAGACACGCGCACGCATCCACTAGTTAATATATATATATAGATTCAAACCTGTAAATTTACGAATATTAAAACGGCGTTAAAATAATATTAATTAATCTTTAAAGATAAATAGATATTTATTTCTTTTAAAATAAATATAAAATAATTTTCGTATGGAAGTTTTAAAATCCAAAAGCAATGCGGAAAGGACCGGAATCACAAGAGTAAAGAAAAGAAAAACAAAACTAAACAAATAGACGGGTATGTTCGAATCGATAAATGTCTAACTGTTTATTCATTTATCAATCCTCCCTTCGTTACATAATTAATTTGCAAACAAGTTATTGGTATGTCTGCTGTATATAAAGTCCGTTGGTGGTATGGAACTTTGATTAATTTCGGGAGAAATACCTCCCCATTTCATGAAAAAAAAAGTATATTCAAGATGGGTAATTGAATACGTCGCTAGTTGTCGTAAAGAATCCACTTCTCATCACAAGTCAAAACTCAGTCGAAATACGAGCCGTTCTTATTGCGTAAAAGGAGGCAAGATGACACTTCATAACGGCGTTTCTTTTGGTCGTCGTTCAATACGTGATGCACTAGGTGTATCAGAATTTTTGTAGGAATTTTTGACACCCCTAACCCGAAACTGCAAATAAAATATTAAAAAAAAATCGTAGTTTCTCTTTTAAAGATGGGTTGTTTATTTTCTTTATGGATTATACTTCCAAAATAAACTATTAAAGTTGTATAAAAAGTAATACAAATATTTTTTAAAAAATAGTAATGAAATTAATTGAATGTTACGAGTTCAGTAATTTTTAATTTTTAAACTTTAAAAATCTATCAAAATTTTTCTATTGATTCAATTTTTACGATATTTTCAGGGTCAATGTCAAATTTTATGCTCTTTCCAATAAACTGAATATAATATTTTAGACCTACGATTTTTTTAATCCACGCCCCCCTTTTC